>NC_058080.1:94275795-94380311 GCF_014858855.1 Bufo gargarizans
GGATGTGCGTCAAATTGGCTAGTCCCAGAGCTGCAACGAGATTTCGCCCATTATCACACACCACCAGGCCGGGCTTGAGGCTCACCGGCAGCAACCACTCGTCGGTCTGTTGTTCAATACCCCGCCACAACTCCTGTGCGGTGTGGGGCCTGTCCCCCAAACATATGAGTTTCAGAATGGCCTGCTGACGTTTACCCCGGGCTGTGCTGAAGTTGGTGGTGAAGGTGTGTGGCTGACTGGATGAGCAGGTGGAAGAAGAGGAGGAGGAAGCCGAGAAGGAGGAGGTGGCAACAGGAGGCAAAGAATGTTGCCCTGCGATCCTTGGCGGCGGAAGGACGTGCGCCAAACAGCTCTCCGCCTGGGGCCCAGCTGCCACTACATTTACCCAGTGTGCAGTTAGGGAGATATAGCGTCCCTGGCCGTGCTTACTGGTCCACGTATCTGTGGTTAGGTGGACCTTGCCACAGATGGCGTTGCGCAGTGCACACTTGATTTTATCGGATACTTGGTTGTGCAGGGAAGGCACGGCTCTCTTGGAGAAGTAGTGGCGGCTGGGAACAACATACTGTGGGACAGCAAGCGACATGAGCTGTTTGAAGCTGTCTGTGTCCACCAGCCTAAATGACAGCATTTCATAGGCCAGTAGTTTAGAAATGCTGGCATTCAGGGCCAGGGATCGAGGGTGGCTAGGTGGGAATTTACGCTTTCTATCAAATGTTTGTGAGATGGAGAGCTGAACGCTGGCGTGTGACATGGTTGAGACGCTTGGTGACGGAGGTGGTGGTGGTGGTGTTGGTGGTACATCCCCTGTTTGCTGGGCGGCAGGTGCCAACGTTCCTCCAGAGGCGGAGGAAGAGGCCGAGGCGGCAGCAGCAGAATAGGCCGAGGCGGCAGCAGCAGAAGAGGTAGCAGGGGGAGCCTGAGTGACTTCCTTGGTTTTAAGGTGTTTACTCCACTGCAGTTCATGCTTTGCATGCAGGTGCCTGGTCATGCAGGTTGTGCTCAGGTTCAGAACGTTAATGCCTCGCTTCAGGCTCTGATGGCACAGCGTGCAAACCACTCGGGTCTTGTCGTCAGCACATTGTTTGAAGAAGTGCCATGCCAGGGAACTCCTTGAAGCTGCCTTTGGGGTGCTCGGTCCCAGATGGCGGCGGTCAGTAGCAGGCGGAGTCTCTTGGCGGCGGGTGTTCTGCTTTTGCCCACTGCTCCCTCTTTTGCTACGCTGTTGGCTCGGTCTCACCACTGCCTCTTCCTCCGAACTGTGAAAGTCAGTGGCACGACCTTCATTCCATGTGGGGTCTAGGACCTCATCGTCCCCTGCATCGTCTTCCACCCAGTCTTGATCCCTGACCTCCTGTTCAGTCTGCACACTGCAGAAAGACGCAGCAGTTGGCACCTGTGTTTCGTCATCATCAGAGACATGCTGAGGTGGTATTCCCATGTCCTCATCATCAGGAAACATAAGTGGTTGTGCGTCAGTGCATTCTATGTCTTTCACCGCTGGGGAAGGGCTAGGTGGATGCCCTTGGGAAACCCTGCCAGCGGAGTCTTCAAACAGCATAAGAGACTGCTGCATAACTTGAGGCTGAGACAGTTTCCCTGGTATGCATGGGGGTGATGTGACAGACTGATGGGGTTGGTTTTCAGGCGCCATCTGTGCGCTTTCTGCAGAAGACTGGGTGGGAGATAATGTGAACGTGCTGGATCCACTGTCGGCCACCCAATTGACTAATGCCTGTACCTGCTCAGGCCTTACCATCCTTAGAACGGCATTGGGCCCCACCATATATCGCTGTAAATTCTGGCGGCTACTGGGACCTGAGGTAGTTGGTACACTAGGACGTGTGGATGTGGCAGAACGGCCACGTCCTCTCCCAGCACCAGAGGGTCCACTAACACCACCACGACCATGTCCACGTCCGCGTCCCTTACTAGATGTTTTTCTCATTGTTATGGTTCACCACAACAACAAATATATTATTTGGCCCAATGTATTGTATTCAAATTCAGCGGGATATAAATTTGAGGCCTAGTATTTAGGCGCTGGGTGACCGGTATGGATTTAGTGACAGAATTAGACTTGGAAATTCACAGAAGCGTGTGTGTGTGAAGTTATTCTGAATGACCCAATGTGCACCTTGAATATTATATACCCTTTTAGGGATAGATTTCAAATAGCTCTGATATAGCAGAAACCACTAAATTATGAAATTGCTAAATTGGGAATTGTATTTCAACCCAGAACAAGAAATGTGCTTGAACGGACACTAAATAACTCGCCCAGCTACAGCACTAAGGACAGATTTAGCGGGATATAAATTTGAGGCCTAGTATTTAGGCGCTGGGTGACAGGTATGGGTTTAGTGACAGAATTAGACTTGGAAATACACAGTAGCGGGTGTGTGTGAAGTTATTCTGAATGACCCAATGTGCACCTTGAATATTATATACCCTTTTAGGGATAGATTTCAAATAGCTCTGATATAGCAGAAACCACTAAATTATGAAATTGCTAAATTGGGAATTGTATTTCAACCCAGAACAAGAAATGTGCTTGAACGGACACTAAATAACTCGCCCAGCTACAGCACTAGGACAGATTTAGCGGGATATAAATTTGAGGCCTAGTATTTAGGCGCTGGGTGACAGGTATGGGTTTAGTGACAGAATTAGACTTGGAAATACACAGTAGCGGGTGTGTGTGAAGTTATTCTGAATGACCCAATGTGCACCTTGAATATTATATACCCTTTTAGGGATAGATTTCAAATAGCTCTGATATAGCAGAAACCACTAAATTATGAAATTGCTAAATTGGGAATTGTATTTCAACCCAGAACAAGAAATGTGCTTGAACGGACACTAAATAACTCGCCCAGCTACAGCACTAGGACAGATTTAGCGGGATATAAATTTGAGGCCTAGTATTTAGGCGCTGGGTGACAGGTATGGGTTTAGTGACAGAATTAGACTTGGAAATACACAGTAGCGGGTGTGTGTGAAGTTATTCTGAATGACCCAATGTGCACCTTGAATATTATATACCCTTTTAGGGATAGATTTCAAATAGCTCTGATATAGCAGAAACCACTAAATTATGAAATTGCTAAATTGGGAATTGTATTTCAACCCAGAACAAGAAATGTGCTTGAACGGACACTAAATAACTCGCCCAGCTACAGCACTAGGACAGATTTAGCGGGATATAAATTTGAGGCCTAGTATTTAGGCGCTGGGTGACAGGTATGGGTTTAGTGACAGAATTAGACTTGGAAATACACAGTAGCGGGTGTGTGTGAAGTTATTCTGAATGACCCAATGTGCACCTTGAATATTATATACCCTTTTAGGGATAGATTTCAAATAGCTCTGATATAGCAGAAACCACTAAGTTATGAAATTGCTAAATTGGGAATTGTATTTCAACCCAGAACAAGAAATGTGCTTGAACGGACACTAAATAACTCGCCCAGCTACAGCACTAGGACAGATTTAGCGGGATATAAATTTGAGGCCTAGTATTTAGGCGCTGGGTGACAGGTATGGGTTTAGTGACAGAATTAGACTTGGAAATACACAGTAGCGGGTGTGTGTGAAGTTATTCTGAATAACCCAATGTGCACCTTGAATATTATATACCCTTTTAGGGATAGATTTCAAATAGCTCTGATATAGCAGAAACCACTAAATTATGAAATTGCTAAATTGGGAATTGTATTTCAACCCAGAACAAGAAATGTGCTTGAACGGACACTAAATAACTCGCCCAGCTACAGCACTAGGACAGATTTAGCGGGATATAAATTTGAGGCCTAGTATTTAGGCGCTGGGTGACAGGTATGGGTTTAGTGACAGAATTAGACTTGGAAATACACAGTAGCGGGTGTGTGTGAAGTTATTCTGAATGACCCAATGTGCACCTTGAATATTATATACCCTTTTAGGGATAGATTTCAAATAGCTCTGATATAGCAGAAACCACTAAATTATGAAATTGCTAAATTGGGAATTGTATTTCAACCCAGAACAAGAAATGTGCTTGAACGGACACTAAATAACTCGCCCAGCTACAGCACTAGGACAGATTTAGCGGGATATAAATTTGAGGCCTAGTATTTAGGCGCTGGGTGACAGGTATGGGTTTAGTGACAGAATTAGACTTGGAAATACACAGTAGCGGGTGTGTGTGAAGTTATTCTGAATGACCCAATGTGCACCTTGAATATTATATACCCTTTTAGGGATAGATTTCAAATAGCTCTGATATAGCAGAAACCACTAAATTATGAAATTGCTAAATTGGGAATTGTATTTCAACCCAGAACAAGAAATGTGCTTGAACGGACACTAAATAACTCGCCCAGCTACAGCACTAGGACAGATTTAGCGGGATATAAATTTGAGGCCTAGTATTTAGGCGCTGGGTGACCGGTATGGATTTAGTGACAGAATTAGACTGGGATATGGCCAAAAAATGAACAGACTATTGCTGGTTAAATGCACTTGGTGTGACAGCTTCACCCTGATGTAGGCTTTAGCCAAAAAACAACCACACCATTGAGGGTTAAATGCACTTGGTGACAGGCGCAGCTTGCCCCTGATTTAGTATATGGCCAAAAAATGAACAGACTATTGCTGGTTAAATGCACTTGGTGTGACAGCTTCACCCTGATGTAGGCTTCAGCCAAAAAACAACCACACCATTGAGGGTTAAATGCACTTGGTCGCAGCTTGGATGCACTTGGTCGCAGCACCGCACAAGACACAAAATGGCCGCCGATCACACCATAAAAAAGTGACTGACAAACGGTCTGGGCAGCCTAAAAACAGTGAGTGAGCATTTGAGTATCAGCAGCTCAATGATGCACAGCTGCAGATCGATCGATTAATCAAGTGAAGTCCTTTGGAGGAGTTAATCTGCCTAATCTCGCCCTACTGTCGCATCCGCAACCTCTCCCTACGCTAATCAGAGCAGAGTGACGGGCGGCGCTATGTGACTCCAGCTTAAATAGAGGCTGGGTCACATGGTGCTCTGGCCAATCACAGCCATGCCAATAGTAGGCATGGCTGTGACGGCCTCTTGGGGCAAGTAGTATGACGCTTGTTGATTGGCTGCTTTGCAGCCTTTCAAAAAGCGCCAAGAAAGCGTCACAAAAGCGCGAAGAAAGCGACGAACACCGAACCCGAACCCGGACTTTTACGAAAATGTCCGGGTTCGGGTCCGTGTCACGGACACCCCAAAATTCGGTACGAACCCGAACTATACAGTTCGAGTTCGCTCATCCCTAATTATAATACCAGCTAGAGGAAAGTGGGAAAAAGAGTTTTTATCTTTCACGGAAGAAAAATGGATTGATGTCCCCTTATATTAAGGTGTCAGAAAGGGCCTCACATAAAATCTCCCAGTTTTTTATCGTCCAAAGGTTACATCGATCTCCTTGGGCGTTAAAGAAAATGGGGGTTAGAGCCTCAGATAAGTGTCCAAAATGTAGGGGTGAGAAGGCTGATCTTATGCATTGTTTTTGGAGATGTCCTGATCTTAAACTAAAAAGAGAGAAACAATCGGTATTATGTAAAGTATTATTTCAGGCTAAATTGCTTATACTTCGAAAATGGGTAAATAAAGACCCTCCTACAGTGGGACAGTGGCAGGAAGCAGTGCTCAATCTGATTAAATTGGAACAGGCGGCTGAGAGATATAGGGATAGAGACGAAAAAATTTATAAAATATGGAGCAATTGGTTGAACCAGGGCCATGGTGTTTGAGTTTTTTTCTCTTTCTCTCTAAGGGAGGGGGAGAGAAATTCTCCGCCTCTCTCTCTCTTCAACCGGATTGGGGGGGGGGGGGTGTATTTGGCGTAAAATGTTAATATATGGATGATTATTGTAATGGACCTTTTGGACGGTCCAATATTGTATATTGCATATGATTTTTGCATAACAATAAAAGAATAATAAAAAATGAAAATAAAAAAACTACTTGAACACTCTTAGTGATAGTCTCAAATTTACCATATCATATGAATTATGACATAAATATAGTAAAAAAATTTGGACACTGTTGTGATGAAAAATTAAAAGGGTAACCTTTCCACTGACCTGTATAGGGCGAGAAGAGTGATTTGTGTCTGAAAACACACGATAGGGTACCTCTTTGGCGCACAGGGACGACCACAGTTTCAAGTTTTTTTGGTATAAATAATATTTATTGTTCAGTTGACAACGCGTTTCGGAGTTTATAACTCCTTTATCAAGTCTTAGGGGCGCCAAATGCAGCATCAGCTACTACAGCAGGAGTCCCCAGCCATCCGGCCATCTTCTGCCTGTTGCCCCTTGCTGTTGGCGCCCCTAAGACTTGATAAAGGAGTTATAAACTCCGAAACGCGTTGTCAACTGAACAATAAATATTATTTATACCAAAAAAACTTGAAACTGTGGTCGTCCCTGTGCGCCAAAGAGGTACCCTATCGTGTGTTTTCAGACACAAATCACTCTTCTCGCCCTCAACAATCCCAAGGAGTTTCTGGCAACTCCATCCAAAGGGATTGAACGGGTACCGGCAGCACGGACCTACCTCACCCTCCCGACCTATTGTGTGTCTAAACCTGTTGTGCGCTTACACCTGCACAACACCCAAAGGTGAGCACACTCAATCCATCACTTTTATCCGCGTATCATCGCTTACTACCCTATGAGCGCCTCTCCCTTTTTTTCTCTCTTGCCATAATTACTGACCTGTATAGGAAAGAGATGGATAGAAACAGTGTTCTACATAACACAAGTGCTCATCCACCATCATTGAAAAAAGCCACACCGAAAGCTCAATTTCAAAGAGTTTGGCACATTGTCACCGATCCTGAGAGACAAGATTCTAATTCATAATATTTGCCGAGAGGGGATATCCTAGATCTATTCTTGACAGGGTGAAATCTGATATGAAAACCCCATCACACACCCCTATCGAGGGGAAACAACAGAGGTTAACATTCATACATAAATTTCATCCCTACAGCTCGGGTTTTGATAACATAGTGCGAAAACACTGGCACTTATTGACTAAAGCTTACCCTGATGTGGAGGAATTAAAAAATCCACCACTGATATGTAATAAAAAAAAAAAAAAAGAGCTATAGGGATAAGTTGGTGCGCGCCGATCTGGGCAGTAATAGGGAGACATTGAGACCGAGTATACTTGCTACACAGAAGTAAGGCACCTTTCCGTGCCTCCACTGTCTTCAATGTTCTCATATTATAAAAGGCCCTATATTTCATCATCCCCGCACAGGACAGCCTTTTAAAGTGGAAGGTTTTTTCACTTGCAAATCGACTAATGTAATGTATCTAATAAAATGCCCGTGTGGGTTACTATATATTGGGAAGACTATGCAAACGATTAGAGATCAGATCTGCAAACATAAGTCGACAATAAGAACAAATAATTTTCCGTTACCTCCTCCTTACCATTTTCACAAGTACAAACATTCCATAGCACAGTTAAAATTCTAAGTTTTGGAACAAGTGAAGAGACCGAGAAGGGGTGGTGATATAAAAAAGCTTTTATTGCGCAGGGAGGCTTATTGGATGCACACATTGGATACATTATATCCCAGAGGTTTAGATAAGGATTACTAAATAATGCACTTAAAAAACTTTTTGTCTCCTTAATGATATTGATCTAGGTGCGCAGGTCCACCCAAGCCATGAAACTGATCTGAAGTAACTTTGAGACTTATTGGCTCTCAGTCAGATGAGAGCTGGTTTGGAATGTCTCATAGCGCACAAGTCTGCCATCTGTCTCATGGATATATTGATGGCTTGCAAATACCTGGCTTTTGGCATAAAGCCTTTGTGTGGTTGTCTATTGTATGTCATAGATAATAGGAGTCCAAGACGCATCCAGGCATCCTCTTAATGCTGTTTCCATACCATTTTGATGGTGTTTCCAACAATTTTGAACCTTTTTTTGTGAACCAGACCCCCTTTTCTCTTCCGAGCAGGGGGTGCCTCGGTAGAGCACACGGGCAACCGATGTGTTCGGCCAGAGCACCCGAGCACACGAGCACTTTAGTGCTCGATCAACACTAAATAATACTGATTAGGTGGATACATGGCTGCAGGGATTTTCTTGGAAATTACACGTGGAGACTGCTCCTTCCCGCTGCAGGGTGGACTTGATTGAGTGCCGACCGGATCGCTATTAGATTTATTACATTGTCAGTTGTAAAGTTGTACAATACATGTGATGTGTGATACAATTTCCTCTACCTATTGCTGGCAGGAAAGGTGTTAATTTCATTTTCATTTTCAAGATGAAACTGGACAACTGAGGGGATCGACCTGCAAAAAAGGATAGATGATTACTAACCTGACCCGATCCTGTGCTGCTTATCCAGTTCTCCCAACATGGCTCGGTTTTCTCAGCTGCTGTGGTGATGTTAAGTCGACAACATGTCACCACTGCAGCCAATCACTGGCTTTAGCGTGCACTGAAGAGGCCAGTGATTGACTGCTGACCACAAAAGGCCATTAACTATATTGCCCCCGGCTAACACCAACAACACTATCCAACTTGAATATCAGCTATATTGACTCCAGCTAGAATGGCATTATAGATTACAATGCCAACAGAATAGCTAACAACAGTGCCCTTCGCCAGGACTACTTGCCATCTTGTCCCATGAAACCATTCCCCAGAATACACCCCAAAGTATATCACTGTTTATTATCACATCCCTCCATTTTATGAAAGGAGCACAAAGTTAGAAAAGCAAAGAAATAAAGTACATAGGGAACCAAGACAGAAAGGGGTTTGGTTAGGAGCAGGATGAGCAACAGTTATAAAAAAAAAACCACCAAAATAGAACAGGAATAGTACAAGCAAAAATTTGTGCAATCAGCATTTTGCAACTTTTTATGCTTCCTTCTGCTCTTGACATTTTTGAAAAGTGGGTGGGGCTTAACAGAAGGGACGAGGCCACCATAGCCCAACACGTACAATAGTTTACGACAGAAATGTGGTATAAATCAAAATTAAAATCTATGCCAGCTCCTTCCTAGAGTAGAATTCAATTTCTGGTACAGTGACAGCAGATCTTACTCTGGCAGACCAATGGGGCAGATTTACTACTGAAAAAGCACAAGTTTTCTGCATCACATTTACCAACTGTTTGCCACACTTTTGTAAGCTTTTTACGCCTCGTACCACATTGGGGTAGCTTTGCAAGACAAGGCATAGCTCGATGGGATAGGGAATGTGGCTGCATGAGCCTCTGTGCACCAAAATATGTGGAGTAAAACTATGACAACTTATAGGTGGCGTAAACTTAGACTAGACAGCTTTTTGGTGCATGGACAAATTTTGGGCGCACAGACAGAATTTTTTGGCATATGGACAAATGTTTGACATATGGAAAGAACTATTGCAGGAATGTAGAGCAGGATTTATAATACTTTACATTAAATAAAGGTCTGTGTGCCAGAATAGTGAATTTGTCTAATTTTAAGACTGTGATTTGCATTTATAGTACAAAGTGTGACAATATTAGTAAATCTACCCCATTGTTTAAAAAAAAAACAAAAAAAAACACAATCTAGATGTTTGTTCAAAAAATTAAAGCAGGTGCTCCATAAAGATGTCTTGTCTGGGTGTTGGCTATTTCTCCCAATTCCATGTAGAGATGAACACTTGGCTTGAGTGTGAATGTGTTTTAAATGATTCAATGACATAGGTGAATAAGCCACTACATTCCATGGGAAGAGAGGATCTGACGTGTTGAACTTGCCACATCGATCTATTACCTTCGACTCCCATACACATTAGATTTTGCTGAATTCAACCTACATTTATGTGTATGGCCAGCTTAACAACAGTTATATCTTATTCACACAGTGTTCGGTCAGTGATTTCCATCAGTCATTGTGAGTAGTGTTGAGCAAAGCGAAACATCCTAAGTGGAATTCGGTCAGAATTTTTGAAAAAATTCAATTCTAAACTAAGCCAAATTCCCAAGCACTTCATTTTAACAAATCATTTTTCATAAAATGGAGGCTGAAGTCGTCTTAGAAAGAACAGAAAAAAAATCACTCACCTCATCCACTTGCTCGCGCAGAGGCAGTCCGCTCCTTCACATGATCATGCTAGGAGCACACAGTGACATCACCATGCTCAAGAGAGGACAAGTGGATGTAGAGTTTTTAAAAAAATAAAAAAATTTAAAACCCAAAAGGCCATATTGCACTAACATACTACCTTTTTTAACCGACGGGTGAACTTTTGTCTAAGCTGGCCGTTAAAAAAGGTCCCATTGATTGATAGGCTGAATGAGATTTTAACATAGTGATTTGTAACAAATCAAATTTTTCTAAACTTCGTTCACCTCCAAGGCCTTATGCACACAAACGTTGTTTTGGTCCGCATCCATTGCTCCGTTCCGTGGTCCCAAAAATATAACCTGTCCTATTCTTGTCCATTTTGAAGACAAGAATAGGCAGTTATATTAATGGCTGTCCGTGCCGTTCTGCAAATTGAGAAACACACAAGGACACCATCCGTGTTTTGCGGATCCGCAATTTGTAGACCGCAAAACACACAACAGTCGTGTGCATGAGGCCTAATTGTTAGCTAAAACCAGGAGTGGATCCTACACAGAACAGTTAATCCCTTAAACCTCTTCTCTGTGGAGGCTCCAATCCTGGTTTTGGCTCACAATTTTGGCTCATGCACACAAACGTATTTATTTTCTGCTTCTGTTCCGGTTTTTTTGCAGACCATATGCGGAACCATTCACTTCAATGGGTCCGCAAAAACAACGGAAGGTACTCGGTGTGCATTCCGTTTAGTTTCTGTATGTACGCTCCGCAAAAAAGTAGTGCATGTCCTATTATTGTCTGCAAATCATGGACCGAGGCCCCATTCAAATCAATGGGTCCGCAAAATATACGGAACACACACGGAACACATCTGTATGTCATTCATATTTCATCCATACTGTAGAAATGCTATGCCCAGCCCATATTGCTCATGTGTTTGGTGATTAATAAGTTACTGTTTCTGTTTCCAATCGGCAAAAAACGTATCGCATACGGAAACCATACTGATATGTTTTGTGAAATAACGGAACTGAAGAGGACTTAAATCAGAGAAAAAAACCTCAGATACTGAACAACGGATCCATGAAAAATGGACCGCAAATCAACAACAGTCGTGTGCATGAGCCCTAGCTGTTGGAAATCACCGACCAAAACATTGACGTGTGGGTAAGGCTTAAAAATTGCTACTGCAAAAAAAAAATGCACGAGTCACAAATTGGCCACAAAAATGCAACGCAATGAGTGAAATATGTGAAAATGTTGAATTAAATCTAAACCAAGACTTCTCAAGTTTTTTTCTACTAGGATCTCCTAGGCCAGAATATACTAGTACTCAAGCCTTACCAGAGGTCAAAATATTTCATTTTTCATTTGAACCCACTATTAACATATGCCTTAGGGTCCATTCACACGTCTGCAGTGTTTTGTGGATCCGCAAAACACCGGGCTGGCACCCCAATAGAAAAGTCTATTCTTGTCCGCAGCTGCGGACAAGAATAGGACATGTTCTATTTTTTTCCGGAGCTGCGAACCGGAAGTTCGGGGCCACACACCGGAAATGCGGATGCGGACAGCACACTGTACATTGTAAAGTGTCTGTGCTTGGTATTACACTCAGCTTGAATGGGGCCACAAGACTGATGAGCATGTTGTCATTGGCCTATGGGAAGCAGCAAAAAGGCTCCAGTGTTAACAGGAGCGCTAGTGCCTTCTCAAACAGCTGATTGGTGGTGGTCCCAGGTGTCAAAATTCACCAATTAGATACTGATGACCTATCTAGAGGCTAGGTCATCAGTATAAAAATCTTGGAAAACCCCTTTAACAACCCTTGACATACTAGTACGTCATGGAGGCAAGTGACTTGCTTACTTTTGACGTACTGATATGTCATGATGAGCGGATGGGCACAAGAGCTGTGTGCATCAATCAATGCAGGGCCCTGGCTGTGACTGACAGCCGGGCTCCTGCTGTATCCGCTGGCATGGCTGTAAATGTTGGGGGATTGACCGCTTATATGCCACAATCATATTGTACTACATTATAAAAAGGGATCAGACTCTGAAATGTTGAAATCCCTGTACTGGGGGGAAAAAAAAAGTGAAAGAAAAGTAATTTTTTTTATAAATAAATAAATAAATAAAACTTAACAGTAAAAAAAAAGTGTTCCTTTCCTTTCATAAAGCAATTTTTGATTAAAATAATAATAATAATAATAATATATATATATATACTACATGATCTACCCCCTCAGGTGAACGTTGTAAAAAATAAAACAAAATAAAAACCTTGCCCCAAAAAAGTGTAATATTGAACAATCAAAAAATCTTATGTAACAAAAAATGGTACCAGTAAAAACATCAACTTCCTGCAAAAAAACGAGCCCCTACACAAACCATCAGCAGAAAAATAAAAATAAATATGGCTTTCAGAAAATGTAGACACAAAAACATGATTTTTTTTCTAAAAAATGCTTTATTATGGAAAACTGTAATAACCTGCTCTCTAAAAATAACACTTGTCCGGTCAGATTAATTCCGTAAAAAACTAAAAGTAAAAACAAGGCCAGAATAGGGATTTTTTTGTTACCTTGCCTCACAAAAAGTGTAATATCGAGCGATCATAAATCATATGTACCCCAAAATAGTACCAATAAAACTGTCAGCTTTAGTTTGCAATATGAGGTCACTTTTTGGGAATTTCTACTATAGGTCAGGGAGTCTTCAAATACAACATGGCAGCTTAAAATTATCCCTAAAAAAAAAAATATGTTGCCCCTCCCTTCTGTGCCATGCCGTGTGCCCATACAGCAGTTGACGACCACATGTGGGATGTTTCTGTAAACTTCAGAATCAGGGTAATAGCTATTGAGTTTTGTTTTGCTGTTAATCCTTGTTGTCTTACAGGAAAAATTGATTAAAATGGCAAATCTTCAAAAATAAGTACAATTTTGAAATGTCTCCTCTATTTTCCTAATTCCTGTGGTACACTTAAAGAATTAACAAAGTTTGTAAAATCATATTTGAATAACTTGAGGGGTATAGTTTCTAAAATGGGGTCATTTATGTGGGTGGTTTCTACAATAGAACACAGTAGCTCATGTATCAGTCCTGTGTAATGTATCCATGGCATTAGTCATTTAAACCCTTTCCTGGCCATATACCAGTGCCAGTGATAGTCTAGGACTCACTAGATGGGTTCCATGGCATCAGTCACATCATATAACCCCTGACATTCAGTAATCAACTATGTTACATGATATACATGTGCTGGCTCGGCCCACAGGACACATTCAAGTAAATAGGACTAATGGTGGAATAATACTTTTTATTGTGGTTATTACACTAACTACAACCATTGTGTGCCTGTCTCTGAGTGATGTTGTCATGCTGTCAAAGTTTAGTGTAAAAAAAAACATACAGATCTATTTCTATACAGACATTGATAGACATGATGAGATACTGCTGCAGTTAGCAAAACTGTAAATAGTGCATGGATGTCAACTGTCTCCAATTTTCTATGGTCTTGGCCAATAAAACCCCACCCACAAATAGGTGTTTCTGGGGGTGTCCAGGGCGTTCCTGGGGCAGGGCTTATAAGCCTCGATTTTACCAACTCAAATGTTGGTAAGTACTGTATGTTAGTCTACATGTTCTGCTCCTCAACACACTATTAACCTGCTAGATACAGTACCTGGGCAGTTACCTGAAAGGCAAGTCACATGATACTTGTGAGAGTCACGACAGCTCACATAACTGATGGATGTGAACAGGACTAAAATGGGTGGTAGCATTTTTTTTTTAGGCAGAGGTTACTGTATGGATATAATAAAAGTCTGAGAGCAAAATTTTAAACAGATGTGTATTGGAAAATTGCTCAAATTGTTCATTTCTCTGACCCCAAACTGCCTTCTGACCACTTTCTGTCTCTCATTTGGCACTGCGTTTTCCATCTGATTTTGATCTCGGCTTGTCTTTTGACCATTCTGTCTATTGTTTGGTACTGCATAGCCTGTCTGGTTCTGACCCATTTATGTATGAATAGTTTTTATGTTCTTTTGTATCTTGGTGTTTATGTGTCTCTGCAACTTAGTAGTATAGGGACTGTCGACCAGTTGCAGTCTTTGATACCTAGGGCTTGTACTGCAAGTAGGTAGAGAAAGTGGCCTGTGTTCTAGGTCAGGGTTCACTGTCTGTCTCTGTCCCTACCTACAGACATTACATTATCACTGGCCTAAAAAGACTGATACCTATACTATGCAAGTGGCTACCTTGGCTCCCCAGCTAAGGAAGGAACATTGTTTGAGGAATGGCTTTTTCTTCTAATGCAATCCTATCCTTCTACGCCTAAGGTGGAAAACTTCAGCATCTGAGTGATGATTGGGGAGGTCACTCAGACGCAGTTATTTCCCAATAAAACTTACAGGGTTCTGTTGCCTGTTACTGTGTCCTCCCTAGGGAGATACGTTTCTGGTTTGGCCTTTGTGGAATCTGGGGCTGCAGCAAATTTAGCTAATTTTGTTTTTGTCTAAGGTTTCGTAGTATGTAGACTAACTGGACCCATTCCGGTGTCTGGGGTGGATACTACTCTGTTAGCCATTGGGTTTAATGAGTTTAAAACCTTTAACTTAGTAATGAAGATTGGGTCTATTCATTTTAAGAAATGTTCATTATACAGCTGTCATGAAAAATTTGTGTGCAATATCTTTTTGGGACTACCCTGGTTCAGAGCACATAGTCCTGTCTTTAATTGGTGTTCAGGGGATATAAAGGCTATGTACACCTTCAGAGACAATTTCTTTTTATGATAGAATTTTACTCATTTTGGGCCAACAATAATTTTTTCTAAATATTGAGCCATTCTGTCACAAAGGGTTAACTGTCTAGCTGTGTGAATCATACTTTTTTACTTTCCCTTTGTGTTGGTCATCTTATAACCCTTATCTCTAATTTACTAAGAGGTCATTAACAACTATTTAAGCCATATTCCTATCAGTAAGATAATAACTGAGCTATGAGGGTTTATAATTTGTGTTAATTGAATTGAAGTCCACAAAGTGGGACTTCGATCCAAATTTCAGGTAAATTTGATTTGCCGCAAAGCTTCATGCTGCATGCTACTGAATTGATTTTCCCTGAATGGCGGTAAATAACAAAAAAAAATCATACTTACCTCATCCATTTGCTATCGACTAGGATTGCGCCATTTAACTTGTCCTTGGTGTGAAACTTTCCAAGGGCCGAATTTTTAATCTTTCTGGGCCTGAAAGACAGGCTATGAAGGATTACATTCAGGATAGCCTTTAAAAAGGTTATATTCAACCATCTGTATCTCTATTTGACGTTGATTTGCGCCCCTGTATTGTTTAGGATCACATTGAATATAGGGAAAATCAAGTTTTAAAACTAGTACCTCCTTTTTCTCATTTCTGATCTGTTTAAACAAATTGTTGGGGCCCAGTGGTTCACTGAAATTGTCTACAATTTGATCAGAATACGGGAAGGGGATGAATGAAATATAGCGTTTAATATCCTTTGAATATCTGGTGATGCCCTTTGGGCTATGTAACGCCCCAGCTGTATTCCAAAACCTTGTTATTGATATTTTATGAGAGTACCTGGGTCAATTTCTTGTTGTATATCTGGACGATATTTCGGTTTTTTTTTACCCAGATTGGTCACCTCATGTTACACATGTGAGGAAGGTCCTCCAAAAATTGAGGGACCATAATTTATTTGCGAAGTTGTGTAAATGTAGTTTGGGGTCAGAGAATTCTCCCACCTTGTTTATATCCTGTCATCCCAAGAGTTTTGTATGGATCCTGCTAAAGTGTGAGCCATAGATTGGGGCAGGCCTACTTCTCTCAAAGCCCTTCAACTATTCCTCTGGTTTGCAAAGGAAATTCATTAAAAAAATGTCAGTTAATGCCAAACTTTTGACTGACTTAAGCAGGAAGGGGGCCAATCTTTTCCATTGGTCTCCTGAGGCTCTGTCCCCCTTTGATATACTTAAAACATTTTTCATTCAGGCACCTGTACTCATTCAGCCAGATGTTACCAAACCTTTAATTGTTGAAGTGGATGCTTCTGAGGTAGGAGTCAGTGCTGTACTGTCTCAGGGATCGTCTTCCCTAACTAATTTGCATTTATGTGCATTTTTCCTCCGCCGAGTGGGACTCTGATATTGTGGAACTGTTGGCTATCAAATAGGCCTTTGAGGAGAGAAAACGCTTCTTAGAGGGGGCTCATCACCAAATCACCGTGCTTACGGATCACAAGAACTTGATTTATCTGGATACCCTATCAAATAGTTTTGGGACTTGTGATTCTATTTATACTAACCTTCCCTCTGGTAAGTTGTAACTCCAAATCTTCTCCTTAAGGTTTTGGAGGAATCCTATTGCTTTGTACTGGTATGTCACTCGCGTATTGCTGGGGCTAAACATCTGGTCTCCAGAGCCTACTTGTGGCCTAATTGGTCACGAGATGTTGTTGCCTTTGTCTCAGCATGTGGTGCATGTGCTAGGGTCACATTCTGTGAATCCGGTGATGGATGTTATTGTCAATGATCTGTGCACAGATTGGGAGCCTGGAAAAAGCTCAAAGCATCAAATTTAAACAAGCTAATAAAAAGCGTTCTTTGGGTCCAGACTTCATGTTGGGAGAACTTTTCTGACTTTCTTTAAAGTATTTGGCTTTCTAAAAAAGACTAACTGCACTATTTTGAACGCCATGACACCCTTAGGCTCACAAATGGAGGGCATTGCTGATTTAGTGGAGAGGGTCCAGCATCAGGAATCCTGCCAGACCAGTTCCCCTGCGAGTTTATGACATACATCCACACAGTATGTGGATCTAAGAGCATGCTACAGATTTCATTTTCTGCCTAAATATGTATGCTTTTGTCCCTACCTACAGGGGTTACAATGGAGTTTTATAGAAGAATTTACTCCGCTTTCTTTGAGGGACCTTTTCATTTGTGGTCATTTGGTTGCTGTCTTTTCTCATGGTTTCTAGTTCATTGAGGGAGTCATGTAATTCCTGATAGTCCAGAGGAATGGGGGATTGGTTGTAATTCCTGGTGTCCATTAAGAGGAGCCATAGATTTTATTCCATAATGACCAGTGCAGCGGGCATTTTGGAGGAAGAGTGACCCCAATATAGTCAAGTGCACATCTAGCAATATGTTATATTGTTTTCCAGTGGTAGGTGTAGTGACTACTTTACTAATGTGAGTGTGCAAATTCCACTTCAATATCAGATTAAGGCGAGATCTATGATTGTTAGTGATGAGCGGCATAGGCAATATTCAAATTTGCGATATTTAGCAAATTTTTG
Source organism: Bufo gargarizans (assembly GCF_014858855.1). Taxonomy (NCBI): domain Eukaryota; kingdom Metazoa; phylum Chordata; class Amphibia; order Anura; family Bufonidae; genus Bufo; species Bufo gargarizans. Next base: position 94,293,219 of record NC_058080.1, read on the forward strand.
GCCGAATATTCGCCATAAATGAGCAAATTCGAGAATTTGTGATCTCCAATCATTGTTTACTTATTGCGAAAATCAGCAATGTAATATATTCTCGATAAATTCATTATAAAAATATTCGACACTATTCGCGAATATGAATATATAGCACTATATTCTAAATATTTGCGATTAAATTTCGCAATTAGAATATTCGCGCTCAACACTAATGATTGTAACTATACAAACTTATGACCAAAATGTGTGAAATGTCTTTCTTCGGAATATACAGCATACAAAAAAATATATAGATTTTTTATTTTATTTATTTGTACTTGAAAAGTCTTTTACTTAAAGGATACATGAAAATTTGCATGAAAATTGCAGCTTACACTTTGTTGAAAGCTTTTTAAAAAGCTTATGCTGCATGTAAACACTTTTCATGCTGTCTCTGCTAACCTCTTCATCTTCTCCAGCATCCCCCTGATAAATAATGCTGTATCCAATTCAGCTTATACCATCAGCAGAAAATAAACTCCATTGACCATTGTTTTTGTTTGCCTATAGCTGAGTGATTGATTGCAATATTTTTGGCGTAGAGTGCAGCTTTCTCTCCCGCTCTAGAGCATATCTCATTGATTGCTTTGCAGAAGAAGAAAAAAATGTTTTGGATCTCAGCAAATTGCCGGAACACTTCTCAAGGCTCAGGAACAGAGTTGAGAAATGTCACTAACATTTCATTGTTAATTTCATACTGGGGCTGAGAAACAGATGGCAAGAAATCTCCTGTATATTAATTCTGACGTTTCCATGTCTGATAGAAGTGTATCAAAATCCCTAGTGACTGCAAAGTAATCTTTAAAGTCACAAGACATTGGATTAATAGATAAACTAGTGAACAATGCTGTTCATTAGCAGTTTTGGGGTGCTTTATCCTAACTCTACAAAGGGGGTGGGGGCAGCATAGGAGAAGCTTATAGATTCCCTTCTTTAACCCAGTAATGCCAGAGCCAAAATTCATTGTTTTGTTTTATTTTCTCATTTTTTCCTACCCACCTTTAAAAACCATAACTTTTTATTTAATTTCCATTAACACTGCCACTGATTATATTTTTGCATAACAAATTATATATATATATATTTTTTTTAATTCATCATTTAGTCTTTTTGGGGTAAAACAGATTTTTTTAATCACATAATAGCAACCTACCGTATTTTTCGCCGTATAAGACGCACTTTTTCCCCCCCAAAAGTGGGGGGAAAATAGCAGTGCGTCTTATACGGCGAATGTAGCTGATTTTGCCCAGTTTTCAATGATACACCCGCCGCGATGCCGCGCGGCGGGTGTATCAGCTGTGAGGGAGGAGGGGCTGGGGGCGGCATCTGCATTAATAACGACAGCGGGGCCCGTGCAGTGACTATTCTACTACACGGGCCCCGCTCACTGTATAATCATATCTCTCTAATAGTTCATTGTTGTATGCATGTAATCGCATAATGAGCGCTAATGAGCGCTGTGTATTACCGTACTTAAAACTAGAAGCGCTCGCCGTTCGGAGCAGAGAGGAGGCAGGAGGCAGGCCAGGAGGACGGGCACTTGCAGCGTGAGTCATACGTCACGCGCCTGCACCGCCCACTTATGAATGAAGCAGGCGGCGCAGGCGCGTGACGTATGACTCACGTTGCAAGCGCCCATCCTCCCGGCCTGCCTCCTGCCTCCTCTCTGCTCCGAACGCTTCTAGTTTTAAGTACGGTAATACACAGCGCTCATTAGCGCTCATTATGCGATTACATGCATACAACAATTAACTATTAGAGAGATATGATTATACAGTGAGCGGGGCCCGTGTAGTAGAATAGTCACTGCATGGGCCCCGCTGTCATTATTAATGCAGATGCGACCCCCACCTCCTGTATTGAGGGTCATTCACTACAGGGACACTTATGGAGGGGATCTGTGGATGACACATAGCATAAGATGCTATATATGTGTCATCCACAGATCCCCCCCATAACTGTCATTCACAGATCCTCATCCTCATAACAGTGCCATCCAGAGAGGATCCCCCATAAGTGTCACCCACAGATCCCCCATAAGTGTCACCCACAGATCCCCCATAAGTGTCATCCACAGATCCCCCATAACAGTGCGTCACCCACAGACCACAATTAGTTCAAAACCCACCAAAAGTGCACCTTTTGGTTAAAAATATTTTTTTTCTTATTTTCCTCCTCAAAAACCTAGGTGCGTCTTATAGGCCGGTGCGTCTTATACGGCGAAAAATACGGTATATGTGAATATTTTCATTTTTTTTTTCTTTTTATAAAAATGTATTTTTTTCTAGATATCATTTTTTTAAGTCAGTCCATGTATTCTACTTCCTGTCCTGGCTTTTAACTTACTCCATTGTTTAGACTAAGGACAGGCTGAACAGCACATATCACTGGAGTCACAACAGGTGTGCAATAGTTTTAAGCCAAGTACCCCCTACTCAAATAACATATAAATACATTCCCAAGGCCTAATTCATACAATATGAACAAAGTGCTCATAAGAAACATGGCATATAATGGCACACGAGATCCTATGCAGCAGACAATGCAATTATTCAGATGGCAATTTTTCTTTGGAAGTAATACAGGATAGAGGGGCAGTGGTTCTTGGTGTAGGGTCTCAGATGTGTTCCTACAGCAACTCCATATTTATGTTGCAAATATAGTGGTTATTTGTTTAACATTTCTTGTTCTTCTATGTCCATTGGGCCCCCCTTGTTTGTGTAATATTGGAAAGTAGTAGTTGCCACCTTGTAGGCAAAGGTTAAGTAGTTGGAACACGACAAACTGAATTTGACTGCCAGTGCATAGAACAAGTAACCTGTACTTAGAAAAGGAGCTGCAAGTACTTCAACTTTACAAACAATTGGCAATGGTGGCTTCCCTTTTTTGTTGGATTCTCTTGACTGACATTGAGCTACACACAAACCTACTCTGGAACTTCATCTTTTAACACTAGAGTGTGGTGTCTCCACACCTCATTCTTATCCCCTGCAGGACTAGGCCCTAAAGAGACTGAACCATCTATCACTAGAACGTAGCACCTGGAGCTGAAATCCTGTGTCACCATTCCACATAAGACAGGAGGTCAAAAGGGGGACCAGCCACAATTGCACAATATAGTAACACAGACCAGTCAAACAACATAGTTGGCACAACATACAATATAACGGGTTATCTGCAGGATAGTAAAAAAAGAGTTTAAGCATCTACACCTGCTTTCCACACAGGTCCTTCAGAAGCAAGCATCCTAGTTCTTTGCAGAAGCAAAGGGGATGATAGAATCAAACAGGGCATAATAACAGCTGCATAGGTCTGCCTCTAGGGAATGAACACTGTTTCTGTAGACACATTCACTCTGTATATGTTGGCATTTTGTGGAATCAGTTACCTAACCTGTACAAAAAAATACAACTCCATTATTCACAATTGTAGTATCGTTTCTGAGGTTATGGTTTACACTCTATAATCATACAAAAAAAAATTATATTACTAAAGAAGATCCCATACTGGGAAATAACAATGTTCTGTAATGCTACAATAGCAATGATATTTCCTCTACAATTAACTTGTTCACATTGTTATGGGTATACTCGCCTCTAGCGGTGTTCTATGTACTAGACTTGAGTGCTTTGAGTAGGCAATTGCTTCTATAGGATATCTTATGTGGGGGTATGTATATATACAGAGAGAGAGACAGAGATGTAGGTAGATAGATAGATAGATTAAAGAACATTACTTTTGAAGTACCTTTGGGAATGAAATTTGTTTTCTATTTAATTTAGATGCTGGATTGCTTCTGGGGGTGTGTGGCCTGCAGCCGAGCAAGAAGGACGACTTCTGACTGAGCTCCTCACCTCAGGTCCCCACTGCAAGCCATCCTACATTTTCCCGGGGTCACAACACCCCAGCTGGCCCACAGTTACCCTTTGCGTCCCTCCCGCTACAAAAAGAGATGCTCCCAGGACTCTACGGACCTCCGAACCCTGAATTACTAGCAAGGCCGGAAAATCCCCGGCCTACATTTTTGGCACGCGCCCGCCCGCGCTACGGAGCAGTCGAGAAGCGGCCAGCAAGAACGGATACCAGAACCCTCCATACATAGAGGACTTCCACTCACAAAACCACCTACTAGGTAGGCGCTAGAGATGTCGCGAACATAAAATTTTCCATTTGTGAACGGCGAACGCAAATTTCTACAAATGTCTGCGAACGGGTGAACCGGGCAAACCGCCATTGACTTCTATAGGCAGGCAAATTTTAATTAAAACCCACAGTGACTCTTTCTGGCCACAATAGTGATGGAAAAGTTGATTCAAGGGGACTAACACCTGGAATGTGGCATGAATCACCTAACAATCCATTTTTTTTTTTTTGAACAACGTGGTTTAAAACATCCAGTGTGTGTATACGATCAGGTATGATGTTGTATCGATCAGGTAGTGTAAGGGTTACGCCCGCTTCACAGACATTGACAGACCAAACTCCCCTTTTGATGCACCGCAAACAGTCTATTTGCCCAACCGCAAACTCCCCATTTATACAAGGTTGGATACCAAGCTAGCCATGTCCCGTTGATGTCATTTAAGGTTTCTTCCTCCACCCAGCCACGTACAACACCAAGGGTCCCGGAAAGGTGAATTGAATAGATTTTTCGAACGGGGAGATGGTTAAAAAAACGCTGGCTCCCTCCCCTTTGTTTGAATCCACGGTCACTGCGTCTGCTCTGTGCAATTTACTGTCACACCCGATATGAGTGCTATTTTCTGTAGTACTATTCTAATCAGTTTAATCCCTGTTACGTCCCATATCAGGGTGGGATTGCCTTTTGTGAAAAAAAATTTAGGCCGGGTACCTTCGACTGCCTTCACAGTGACAGACTAAACTCTGATACACTAAACTGAATTGATTTTAGGAACCGGGAGATGGAAAAAGCAGCTTGGTCGGTCCTCTTACTCCCAAGTTGGGGCACTGCGCATGCACGGAGCAATGTGCTGTGACACCCTATATGAGTGGTGTCTTAACTAGTACTATTCCTATCAGTTTAATCCCTGTTACGTCCCCTATCCGGGGAGGTGTGTCGAATTGATTAACCATTGTCGAATTAACGAACCATTACGACATCCTGGAATAATCTAGTTCTGAGCTTTGTACTTGCTTTGTATTGGAATTGATGGGGATTTTTAAAATTGTCTGCTTTTTTTCTAATGAACTATTAAGAGACTTTATTATGATTTTTTAATTTTATGTATTAAAAACCCACCCATACAACTTAAAAAAATAAATAAAATGTAAGTTTTTTCTATGAAAAAACATCCAGCCGATCGCATTTGGTCTGATCATAATGAAGCAACGGCCTTATCATCTGGGGTGTGGCAATATTGCCAACACACTCATAGAGGTGATGATCGCTTCATTGTGATACGCAAGCCCCTTCACTACAACAAGGTAGCGATCACGAAAGGGGAATTGATACTTGTGCCTTTTTTTTTGTTTTGTTTTTGCAGCCACAGTGCAGCACCAGAGGCCAGAAAAATTAGGCATGTACACATGCCTGAAAAACAACGTTATTGTTGCAGCCACTGTTGTAGCAGCGGCCGGAAAAATTGATGTTTTCAAGGCAGAAAGGTGACTAAAACATTGCGGCTTGAACCCTAGTTGATGGCGGAGAATTCACGAAAGTCATCCGGTATGCAGACATTAAATACAGCAGCGTGGGGACCATTTTGAGGCCAAGGCATGTCATCAGGCCTTTTGTTAGTTAAACGTATGCCCTACTGTCAGTCCCTTCGGGATCTGTGCCTCATTCATCTTAATGAAGGTGAGGTAATCAACACTTTTTTGACCGAGGCAACTTCTTTTGTCAGTGACAATGCCTCCTTAGAGTTGTTCTCTAAGGCTGGATCCCGAAGGGCTGTGGCGATGTGTAGGACTGAAAAAGCTCTGCATGTCCTCCATCAACAACACATCTGTAAAGCGTCCTGTCCTTGCCGCTGTGGTCGTGGTAGGAGGAGGATTACTTTCCCCTCTTCCCCTGTTAGATTCCCGTTGTGCTGTGACATCCCCCTTATAAGCTGTGTAAAGCATATTTTTTAGTTTGGTTTTGAACTGCTGCATCCTTTCTGACTTCCGGTAATTTGGTAACATTTCCACCACTTTCTGCTTATAACGGGGGTCTAGTAGCGTGGCCACCCAGTACAGGTTGTTCTCCTTCATCCTTTTTATACGAGGGTCCCTCAACAGACATGATAGCATGAAAGACCCCATTTGCCCAGGGTTGGATGCCGAGCTACTCATTTCCCATTCCTCCTCCTCAGTGATATCATTGACGGTCTGTTCTTCCCCCCAGCCACATACAACACCACGGGTCCCAGATAGGTGACAACAACGAGCACCCTGGGATGCCTGCTGTGGTTGGTCTTCCTCCTCCTCAAAGCCACATTCCTCATACTCCTCTTGCAGCATTGCCGCAGGTCCGGCAAGCGATGATGACAAGGCTGTTTCTGGTGGTGTTGGTGACCACAACTCTTCCTCTTCACGCTCATCTACAGCCTGATCCAGCACTCTTCGCAGGGCACACTCCAGGAAGAAAACAAATGGGATGAGGTCGCTGATGGTGCCTTCGGTGCGACTGACTAGGTTTGTCACCTCCTCAAAAGGACGCATGAGCCTACAGGCATTGCGCATGTAAGCCTGGGTACTTAGACACAAAGCGTTGTACGATGAGATTCAACACATGTGCCATGCACGGCACATGTGACAACTTGCCCAAATTCAATGGCGCCAACAAATTGCTTCCATTGTCACACACCACTTTGCCGATCTCCAGTTGGTGCGGGGTCAGCCACTGATCCACCTGTGCGTTCAGGGCGGACAGGAGTGCTGGTCCGGTGTGGCTCTCTGCTTTCAGGCAAGTCAACCTCAAGACAGCGTGACACTGTTGTATCCGGGATGTGGAATAGCCCCTGGGGAGCTGGGGGGATTCAGTTGATGTGCAGCCAGACGCCATAGCAGAAGAGGACTCAGACGAGGAGGTTATGAAAGAGGATGGAGTAAGAGGAGTAGAGGTGGTGGCAGCAGGCCTGCCTGCAAGTCGTGGTGGTGTCACCAACTCCGCTGCAGAGCCACGCATTCCATGCTTGGCAGCCGTCAGCAGGTTGACCCAATGCGCAGTGTAGGTGATATACCTGCTCTGACTGTGCTTTGCAGACCAGATATCAGTGGTCAGATGGGCCCTTGCCCCAACACTGTATGCCAGAGATGCGCCATGACCTCCTTTTCAATCACTGAGTAGAGGTTTGGGATTGCCTTATTAGAAAAAAAAATTTGTCCGGGTACCTTCCACTGTGGTGTCCCAATAGCGACAAATTTTTTGAAGGCCTCAGACTCCACCAGCTGGTATGGTAAAAGCTGGCGGGCTAAGAGTTCCATCAAGCCAGCTGTCAGACGTCGGGCAAGGGGGTGACTCTGTGACATTGGCTTCTTACGCTCAAACATTTCCTTTACAGACACCTGACTGTGGGCAGATGAGATGGAACTGCTGAAGGTGAGAGGCGGAGTGGCGGGTGGTTATGAGGGGGCAAGGAGGACAGAAGTGGTTGACGTGGCTTAAGATGCTGGACCAGGAGGAGCATGGTAGCTTTGAGCTTGTGTGCTGCTTCTACTCGTCATCATGTGTTGATCCCATAGGCGTTTGTGATGTGTGATCACGTGCCTTTGCAAAGCAGTTGTACCTAGGTGGGTGTTGGATTTCCCACGACTCTGTTTCTTTTGGCACAGGTTGCAAATGGCATCGCTGTTGTCAGAGGCAGACACACAAAAAAATGCCACACTGCAATGACGGCATTCTGGTGGTGGCAACAGCATGCGTTGATTGGCGTGCTGTCTGGCTGACCCCGGGTGCCGATACATGATGTCTGACTGTGCCACTAGATCCTTGCGACGACCTCCCCCTGCTTCCAACTCGTCTCCTCCTTCTCTCTGTCTCCCCTTCTGAACTTTCCCCCTCTTCTTCTTCTTCTCTTCGAGCAGGCACCCATGTGGCATCCACGGAAACACATTGTCATCATCAACCACTTCACTTGTATCTGACACCTCAGCAAAGGAAGCAGCAGCGGGTACAACATCATCATCATCACACCGTACGTCCATGTGTGTAATGCTACCTCACTGAGACATATCCCTGTTATCTACATCCCCTGGCAATAATGGTTGCGCATCACTCATTTCTTCCAACTGATGTGTAAATAACTCCTCTGACAGATCAAGTGAAGCAGCTGTGGTGCTAGTGTTGGTAGTGGGGGCAGGTGGGCGAGTGGTAACTTGAGAGGTGCCCGAAGCTGAGCTGGAGGAGGATGGTGCGTCAAGGTTCCGAGCGGAAGCTGTAGAAGATTGGGTGTCCTGTGTTAGCCAATCAACTATGTCCTCAGAACTTTTCGAGTTCAGGGTATGTGGCCTCTGAACACTGGGCATTAATCTAGGGCCAAAGGGAATCACAGCACCACGACTACTGCTAGTCAATTGCACAAAGATATAAGCAAACACTGAAAAAATAATGGCGGCTTGGTGGCCATACTTACTGCTAGTGCAGTTAGAAGCTCTTTGCGCATATCATTGATCAAACATATGTCGAGCCCATCTACCAGACGTCAAGGTGGCTTCTAATCAGATGGGTCCTACTCTAACATGCCTCTCCTGGGCTTACAGCCTACAATCTGGGCAAAGTAGTACCAAGCTGTAGCCTAGATATGCCTCTCCCAGGCTGTGAGCCTGCAGTATGGGCAAAGTAGAATACAGCTGTACAAGCTATCTAATTAAAAGCAATGGTAAATGGGCGGTGGTGCACGGTTCAATCTCACCACCAGGGGGTGCCAACCCCCCAGTGGCAGTGACTATAGGGAAGAAAAACAAACAAACCAGCACCTCCATAATAAGTAAATTTGAGAGCGCAGGTGCACGCTACCTTGGCTAAAACACAATAGGTTTTGTAGAACAACAGGTAACAGAACACTGCTAGTCAATTGCACAAAGATATAAGCAAACACTGAAAAAATAATGGCGGCTTGGTGGCCATACGTACTGCAAGTGCAGTTAGAAGCTCTTTGCGCATATAATTGATCAAACATATGTCGAGCCCATCTACCAGACGTCAAGGTGGCTTCTAATCAGATGGGTCCTACTCTAACATGCCTTTTCCCAGATTGTAGGCTGTAAGCCCAGGAGAGGCATGTTAGAGTAGGACCCATCTGATTAGAAGCCACCTTGACGTCTGGTAGATGGGCTCGACATATGTTTGATCAATTATATGCGCAAAGAGCTTCTTAACTGCACTTGCAGTAAGTATGGCCACCAAGCCGCCATTATTTTTTCAGTGTTTGCTTATATCTTTGTGCAATTGACTAGCAGTGTGCTGTTACCTGTAGTTCTACTAATCCAATTGTGTTTCAGCCAAGGTAGCGTGCACCTGCGCTCTCAAATGTACTTATTATGGAGGTGCTGGTTCGTTTGTTTTTCTTTCCTAGCACCTCGACCACGACGGCTCCTGCGGGGTGGCCTGTCTCTGCCTGTCATTTTTTTTTAGATTAGTTTAGTTGTACTATGCGTGCAAGCTACTGTGAGAACAGATATGAGTGGCACTGTGCACTGGCAGTAGTTGGCAGAGTAGACGCTGTAGGCCTGACACACAAACTAACTGCTATTATATTACAGTCAAAATTGTTTATTTTTTAAAAAAATGCAAGCTACTGTGTGTGACACAAGATATCAGTGGCACTGGCAGACGTTGGCAGAGCAGACGCTGTAGGCCTAACACACACGCTTGCAGAAAAGTAACTGCTATTATATTACAGTCAAAATTATTATAATTTTTTTATGCAAGCTACTGTGTGTCACACCAGATATGAGTGGTGGCACTGGCAGTAGTGGGCACAGTATACGCTGTAGGCCTAACACACACGCTGGCAGGCAACTGCAATTAGATTACAGAGGATAAAAAATAAATTAAAAAAGCTGACTGATGTACTAGCCCTAAAAAGGGCTTTTTGGGGTGCTGTCAGGACGCTGTCCTTACAGCAGAGATCAGATGAGTCCTTCAGGACTGCAGTGGACACTGAATACACTGGCCTAGCTATCGATTTCCCTATTAAATCAGCAGCAGCACTGTCCCTCCTCTCACTAAGAATGCAGCTTCCGAATGAATCTAAAATGGATGCTGTCCAGGAGGTGGGAGAGTCTGGGAGGGAGGGTCTGCTGCTGATTGGCTGGAATGTGTCTGCTGACTGTGATGTTAAGGGTCAAAGTTTGCTCAATGATGACAAATAGGGGCGGACCGAATATCGCATATGTTCGCCCACTGCGGCGAACAAGCAATGTTCGCCGGGAACTGTTCGCCGGCGAATAGTTCGGGACATCTCTTTCTATCAAGCTAGAAACACAAATTGCTCCAGCTTCCTCCAATAGGGAAAGGTGCCTAAAGTACCCTAGGTTTGCTAGCCATTGGCTGGTGAAAATATAGGGTGTGTGCCCTTGCCATTTAAAGGCCGAGGAGCATGCGCACCCTCTGGACACACAGAGGAGACATGCCCAGCAAAAGCAGCTTGTGGCCTACAGCATAGAAGCAAAACATGGGATTCCGGCGGATGGACTCATTGCTGGAGAGGGAGCAGCAAAAACTGCAGATTGAATAACGCATCGCCCTTGCTTGCCCTGGATAGCGAGGTGTCCCCCAATTATTATTTTTTTAATGGTCCAAAAAAGACTTTGGTGGCAAATGCCTGCCATTGTGCACACAAACACACTGCCTGGGGTCATGTGATCTTCCTTCTTCTTTCCTGTCTTCTGATCTCAAAAATGAAAAAATAAATAAATAATTAAAACATTTTGAGAATTAACCCGTTCTCAAATATTTGAATTATCAAATTTTATTTGTTTAGAATCGATTTGCTGATCTCTAGCGTACAGAGAAAATAAACCAGTCAGCTGAAAATGCATATGGAATTTAATGTATCAGAGTACAGTCCAAGGACAACTCAGGCAGCACACGGACATGCGTCATGAAGTTTGAGTAAGCCCTTATTATTTTTAAAAAAATCACCATATCAGCATTTATGAGAGATCAATCTTTTGAAACTAATCTCACCAGCTTCTATGAACAGCCACATTGTAAACTGGATCGTGGTAAGGGCTCATCCATCCAAGTCTCTGTACAACCTCTGTCATAGGGCACCGAAAGAATTCTATGGGGCCCTATTGTAATTCATGATTTCATACAGAGACATACGTAGTTTTTCATTATGTCAGAAATAATCAAAAGGAAAAAATGAATTGTTGTTTAGTACATAAAACTAAAGTGCAGAGATTTGAGTAAATATATGGAATGAGTCAAATCAAGCATGACGACAGGAAACAAAAGGTTATTTGAATTTGAGGGTATGACATAATCTCTGCTCCTTTTGATGAATTTCTTAACACAATTGGAAAGCTGTACTCTTTGATCCCAGCCAGGGGCGACTGGAAACTTAAAGTGGCCCGGGGAAAAAAACAAAAAAAAAAACTAAAAGTGGCCTCATCTTGTAGAAACGTCCAAATTTACAGAAGACAAGTCATGAGGATAACACAGGCCGGCCCACTGGTAAAATTCTCTGTAGGTCTATGTCCAGTCGACCCCTGATCCCAGCTCATTAACTCTTGATGTGATTATATTGTCAACAATGGATAGGGCTGGACTGTTACAACCCATAGTTACCAACAGTCCCAAATTCAGGCTGCCTTGGGATGAAAATGGGAATGGCTTATGTAAGCTTTGCCCATAAGTTTATGGTCTTACCTGTTTTGGGGGTGTTCCAGAGCTGGGGCTCAGATGCCCCTAATTTACCAATTACAATGTTGGTAAGTATGACAACCATCAGCCCTGTTGTTGCTTTTAAGGGACATCCCAGTGCCTTACAAAGACACTCAGGTCTTTCCTTGGATAGCTACTACTTACACCATACCTCATTTTATAGGCTTGGGGCCAAATTTATCATTAGTCAAAATAATGTTGTGAAAAAGGTCGCAAATATTTGCAAAATCGCTAAAACTAAGCAAAAATTTGCGACTTTTATTGGCTCTGCGCTATGCTCACCAGTTTTCTGAAAGTGGGTGTGTTTTCTTATGTAAATGAATTTCTAGACATATTTACTATTGCCACAATTTAAATAAAGACGCAAAAAATTTTGCAATTTTACTCCAGTGTGGACCGTGCTTATTTTATGCGACTTTTTAATAGAACATGCAACTTTTTCGTAAAGACGTATGACTTTTGTAAAGCCGCTTACTAGTGATGAGCGAGCATGCTCGGCCGAATACTTGCTCGGCTCGAGCATCGCTAAGCTCAGCACATGGCTGGACTCAGTCGAGTACCACATGTGCTCGAGCGCCATGCTCGAGTCTTCTTCTCGCACGTTTCGCGGCTGCTAAACAGCCAATAAACGTGCAGGTAAGTACTGCCATCACTGTAATGCCAGTAGCCATGTTGGCTGCTGGCATTACAGTGATTGGCTGGCCGGAACGGGTTCGGCTCATTGCGAGTCAGGGAGATCTGCGCTTAGGAAGGGACAGATAGTGTATGGAGATTATGATCGAAATATATTTCAGTGATTAACGTTTCAAAGACCCAAAAGTCCTTTTAAGGACTATTGTGTGTGGTGGCATCAATTTAATTGTGCAAATTTTGCATATACTGTACTGCATCAGAAAACTTAGTCGGACCAGTGCAAACAGTTGGTCGGTTGTATTGCTGAAGATAATGCTTCCAGTCGGTTAAGCACCACCCTCTCTTCCACCAAGTCCAGTCTCTGCAGCCAATAGTCTGGTCAACCAAATCCTCTCTCTGATCATCTCTCCTCCCACCATGGAGAGGCTTGCCAAACGAGTGATCCCACACTCGGGTATTCCGAGGAGCTCTTTCCAGCGCCACTATTTGGCCCTCGCGCCCAGCATGCTTAAAAAGGGACCTGAGATATTGTGCCCTGATTCCCAACCTCTTGAACCTTCACAGTCTCAAGAAGATGATGGTGGTGAACGGCAATCATTCGTTCACGAGGTGGATGATGATGAGACACAGTTACCGATCACTGAGGTTGTGGTAAGGTCAAGTCAGGAGGATGAGCAGAGTGAGGAAGTGGAAGAGGAGGTGGTTGACGATGAGGTCACTGACCCAACATGGGAAGGTGAAGGGCAGCAGTACAGAGGGGGAGGGATCCGCAACACTGCAACAGGCTGGAAGAGGCAGTGGGGTTTCAAAATTGAGAAGTCTGCCCCCACCAACAGGCCCGCAACCGTTACAACGAGCCCCCCATGCGTAAATCTACCTTGCCAAGGGGTAGTTGTTCCGTTCCCCAATTTTGAGGATAGTGCAGATGACAAAAGAGTGGTAGTTTGCAACCTGTGCCATACCAAAATGAGCCGGGGCGTGAACATTAGCAACCTCACCACCACCAGCCTGATCCGCCACATGGCATTTAAGCACCCTAACAAGTGGGCCGAACGACTGGGTCCACAATCTGGGTCTGCGGGTCACACCGCTGCCTTCCCTGTGTTACGCACTGCTGGCCAATCCCCTGTTGAAGGTGCAGGGTGAGGGGCATCCAGGTCTTTGCATGAACCATCAGCAACAACATCCACTTCTCTTCCACTTCAGCACAGCGTCCAAATATCCACCCACCCATAGGCCATAGCACTGAATGTGCAAATTTTAAAATTACTGGCCCTTGAAATGTTGCCATTTAGGCTTGTGGACACTGAGGCCTTCCGCAGCCTGATGTCGGAGGACGTCCCTCGGTACGCAGTCCCCAGCTGCCACTATTTTTCACCGTGTGCCGTGCCCGCCTTACACCAGCATGTGTCTCAGAACCTCACCCATGCCCTGACCAATGCAGTTACTGGGAAGGTCCACTTAACCACGGACAGATGGACATGTGCTGGTGGCAAGGGACGCTACATTTCCTTGACCACACACTGGGTAAATGTTGTGAAGGCCAGGAGTGAGTTGTACCCTGGGATGGCACAGGTGCTACCCACGCCCAGGATTGCGGGCCCAACGTCCATCAGGGTCTCCGCCAGCAGCTATATTACTGGCTCCAACCCCCAATTCTCCTCCTCCGCCGCCTCCTCCTCCACTTCAACCTCCAACAGCAGTCAGCCATCAGTCGCTAGCTGGAAGCAGTGTAGCACTGCTGTGGGTAAGTGTCAACAGGCCGCAGAGCTGTGGCAGGATATAAGGGACTCGCCACTCAACCAGGCATGGTTGTGTCTGACAATGGCCGTTACTTGGTGGCGGCTTTGGAGTTCAGCAACCTGACACACATCCCATGCATAGCCCACGTCTTAAACTTTGTGGTTCAGCAGTTAATCAAAACCTACCCCAATTTACCAGAGCTACTAGTGAAGGTGCGCCGCGTGTGTGCCCATTTCCGCAAGTCGTCCACAGCTTCAGCCAGTCTGTCAATGCTGCAGCAGCGCTTGTGGCTTCCAGCTCACCGACTGTTGTGCGACGTGAGCACGCGCTGGAACTCTACGTTCCACATGTTGGCCAGGCTTTGTGAGCAGCAGAGGGCAGTTGTGGAATACCAGCTGCAACATGGTCGTCGCCTTTCGAGTCGACTGCCACTATTTACAAGCAAGGAGTGGGCATGGATGTCTGTCCTCTGTGAGGTTTTAAAAAACTTTGATGAATCCACACAGATGGCTAGTGGCGATAACGCTATTATCAGCATAACCATCCCACTGCTGTGTTTACTCAAACGATCGCTGCTCACAATTAAGGACGACGCTCTAAATGTGGAAGACGAGTAAATGGGGAAGGACATTACACAGGGTGATAGCCAGCCCACCCTCAGTTCGTCTTCTCAGCGCGAATTGGACCATAAAGAGGAGGAGGAGCTGGATACAGTTGCCTCTGCTACAGAGGGTAGTAGCCATGGAACTTTAATTCCATCTGTTTAGCGTGGATGGGCAGAAGAGGAGGAGGATGAGGAGATGGAGAGTCATCCTGATGTCAACATCAAAGTCTTGCCTGTTAGTACTCTGGCACACATGGCTGACTTCATGTTAGGCTGCCTTCCCAGCGACCCTCACATTATACGCATTTTAGATAACACGGATTACTGGGTGTTTACCCTTCTCAACCCCCGCTACAAAGAGAACTTCTCATCTCTCATTCCTGTGGTGGAGAGGAGTAAAACGGTGCAATACCAGAAGGTACTTGAGTTCAATCATAAAACGCAAGATAAGAAAAGCGACTCTCACCAATTCCTATACCAATAGTAGCTTTTTTCCAGGTAAAAACATAATAGATGTTGAATATGGTTGAATCTTGTTTTAGCCATCTCCTCCCCCAGATTTTATATATTCCCTCCACTCTAATTTTTTTTTATAGGATCAGCTCAACTGCAGGCCCTCATCTCAAATTATTTTATAGGGTCAGCTCAGATATAGTGCAATAGAAGCTCCAAATGTGTGTGGGCTTCACCAATATTCCAATAGGGGACTGGGATAGGAACCTTCTCCAGTGGGAATCACGCTGAATATTCTATCTTAAAACATCTGCCCCTCTGAGTCTGAACGATAGACTCGACTATGGTTGTTTTATTTGAATCTGCCAGTCCAACTCTCTCATTGGGTCACCATTGGGGGATTATAATAGTAATTGATCAGGGGCCATCCCTCTAAGTCCTCTGCACCTAATTCACATGGTGCGTTATATGATTGTTCCAGATCTATCCTATGGGAGTCCTATTTCCAGTGGTCCTGCAAGAAATGCCATGGTAACTATGCTGCGATTGAATTCACAGGGTTACTATGAACACGCTAGACCTAAGCGTGTCCTATGTGGTTTCCTATTTACCTGTTTCTAGGCAACCATCTGCGCCGCCTCTCTGTATCTGGTGATTGGCCGCCTGTCCCACGTGATTGCGGCGCCTGTGTCTGACGTCGTGTGCGGCGCTCGCGTTTGACGTCAGACGCCGGAGCCGAGGGTGGGGAGGCGTTCCCTCTAGGAAAGGCACGCGCAGGTATTATTTAAACCCCACAGATAAGTGTATTATTGCGGCTGGTAGATTGTCATGTTACTTATTCCCCAAACATAAGGGATCTGCCAAGTAGAGGACTATCATATCCTCTTATACCAACCAGCATTGGAGTATCAACTTTTCAGCAGAATTGCATCCCAATACCAGGGGTGACAAATACAAGTTTTTTCACTTGAACCAGTTATTGCTGCAGGATTTACACCTGCGGTCTTTTTTGTCCTTCTTTTCCTTTTTTGCACCATCTTTTCCCCCTGAAGAGTCGACACGGACAGAAATGTGCCACGTCGGGAGGTCATAAGGAATCTAAACTGGCCACATTTATTATTTTTTAGCACTAGGGATCAGGTCCTAGATAGGGACAGGTATACAGACGGGGTCGCCCCTATCGGGGCGGGTGCTCTGTGTAGATCGGCAGAATGAAACTAGCCCCCTTCCCCTTACTTAGGGTTATATAGGGCACAGTTCTGCATCTCTGGTACAGATGCCACCCCCACTGAGTGACCTTGTATCCGGCCTACATCCGATACTTGGACAGACCCTTCAGGAAATCCGTGCTGATCCCAGTAGCTTTCTTTGGTCTGGTAAGACAGCTCACACCTTCACCAGGTTGAGCAGGTTTATTCACTTCTCTACCAGTACTGGGGTACCAGGATTGGACCCCCTTTTGTTTGTTTGTTATGATGATGCATCTTAGTGGTGTGTTTTAGCTGTATATTGAATTAAAAGTTATATTTTAATTAATGATATTCCCCCCTTAGAGGGCCTCTTTTTGCTGATAGGGTCAGCTCACCAGCAGGCCCTCGCCCCTAATGTTTTAGAGGGTCAGCTTACCAGCAGGCCCTCGCCCCTGATGTTTTAGAGAGTCAGTTCAGCAGCAGGCCCTCGCCCCTAATGTTTTAGAGGGTCAGCTCAGCAGCAGGCCCTCGGATTTAATATTTTAGAGCGTCAGCTCACCAGCAGGCACTCACATATAGTGTTTTAGAGCGTCAGCCCACCAGCAGGAACTCACATATAATATTTTAGAGCATCAGCTCAGCAGCAGGCCCTCACCCCTAATGTTTTAGAGGGTCAGCTCAGCAACAGACCCTCGCAAATAATGTTTTAGAGCGTCAGCTCAGCAGCAGGTCCTCGCCCATAATGTTTTAGAGGGTCAGTTCAGCAGCAGGCCCTTGCCCCTAATGTTTTAGAGGGTCAGCTCAGCAGCAGGCCCTCGCCCCTAATGTTTTAGAGGGTCAGCTCACCAGCAGTCCATTGCATATAATGTTTTAGAACGTCAGCTCACCAGCAGGCCCTCGCAAACAATGTTTTACAGGGTCAGCTCACCAGCAGGCTCGCACCTAAAATCTTTTACTTGGTCAGCTCACCTGCAGGCCCGCAACTAAAATTTTTTACAGGGTCAGCTCACCTGCAGGCCCAAACCTAAAATCTTTTACAGGGTCAGTTCACCTGCAGGCCCGCAACTCAATGTCAATGAGACCCTCCTTTATGTGATATACAGGTTGAATCGAAGTGCCTCTTCCTTGTAATTTTTGGCAGCACTTACACTTTATATACAAGTAAATATACAGGAAAGAATGCTTTCAATAAATTTTTACTATAAAATCGTTTTTTTACTTTGGTTTTGTGCGTAAAACCTTAATTAGATTGTGGGCCTGGTGATCACTTTAAGCCCTTTTAAGCTGCATCAGCAGCAGCATGGTGATAAAAATGAGTGGCAAGGTGGCATGGTGTGGAGATGGCAGCATGAGAAGGCCACATAGTGGCACAATGACTGAGTCTAGATAAAAGACTAAGGCCACAGTTTGTTTAGAAAGATGCAGATGGAAACAATCTGTGGAGCTGTATCACGGTCACCTGCAGATTAATGCAGACTAGGGCCGTAGCTATAGGGGAGGCAGGGGAAACTGCAGCTTTAGGGCCTGACCCAGAAGGGGCCCATCCAGGAGGAGGAGGACTAAAGGATTTGGTCAGGGCCCCATCAACAGTATTAAACAATTCAATGATATACAGTGACAGTATAGACAGTGTATAAAACTGATGGAACGGCTGCCGACCCTGGTCTGAGAGAGAGATTTTTAGTAGCCAGAGGAATGGGGGCGGCATGAAAGGAAGGGGGTTGCTAAAAAAATTACTGTGGGATGGAGCCCCATTCAAAAATTTGCTGTAGGGCCAGTCAATTCTAGTTAGGCCACTGATTCAGCCCACAAAAGCAAGTTGGGTTTACCGTTTACAAACCCTTCATTAAATTGTGGGCCTAGTGATCAGTTTAAGGCCTTTTAAGTAGAATCAGCAGCAGCATGGTGATACAAATGAATGGCAAGGTGACATGGTGTGGAGATGGCAGCATGAGGATGCCACATAGTGGCACAATGACTGAGTCTGGATAAAAGACTAAGGCCACAGATTGCTTAGAAAGATGCAGATAGAAACAATCTGTGGAGCTGTATTGCAGTACGCAGACCTGCAGGGTATTGCGATGGTGAGGTCACGGTTAATAGGCAAACGGGAGTTGCTCTTGGTTACTCACAGTTTATGGGAGACCCTGGCAGGCGTACAGCAGTGATGGAGAGGCTGGCACAGGAGACCTCTGGGGCACTCTTAGTGTATAGGGACCAGGCCTGATGGTAGATGAGGTGCCCTAGATGTTGCAGGTGTTTAATGTGCCGGGGGCAAGATCCCTTTAAGATTCGTGACGCCAGTGCCTGTAACAGTGGCACACCGTTTTGATGATAGGAATAATTGAGGATCACGTTGTTGTGGTGAACCAAAACTTCCTTTACTGGAAACAGTTAACTTTGCACAGTCTAGGTTCAGTTCCACATGGCAGCAGCAATTACAAGCAGGCTTTTACATCAATGGCAGGTACAATGTTCTTTGCAAGATACTCAGAGGGTTAAAATACTTGCAGAACAGGCTGCACTTTTCCTCAGAAATCCTGTGCACTATTCCTCAGAACTCCTGTCTGTCTTGATCCCAAGGCCCATATGCCCTAATGCTGGCTTTATCCTTGGTAGAAAACTTCCTCAGGTATATATCCTTGCCTTGGGAACTGCACCCTAATAGGTCTGCTACACACATTACAGGGAAGAAATGAACATGAAACCATATAAAAAGTACATTAAAATAGACTGTTAAATACATTGCCACTGTCCCTCAGGAGTAGGAGAACCACGTGGCCCAATTGACCCTTGTGTAGTGCCCACATTTACCTAGTGGGACACTACAGTATCATGGTCACCTGCAGATTAATGCAGCCATAAAATTCAAGTTGGGTTTGTCGGTTCCACCTCAGCTCAGGGAAAGATTATTCAAGGTGTAGGGAAAGGATAGGGAGGAATCATTCTGCAGCATTTATGTAGAACAGGGTACTGTAGGGGAGGTTACAGCCTGGGTAATAGGAGCAATCCTATTACACCTTGCTCCACTGACTGGGGACCCAAATTCCCTTTTTACAGCTCTGTCATTCCAGCAAACTGTTCTTGTTATTGAGCTGTTACAGCCATTAACAGGGTTTATGACAAGGAAATATTTATGTCTTATTTTCCCTTGTGCGGTGCAGTTATATGTTCTATAGCATTTGTTTGCTTGTATTAGTGGGAAAACACTGACCACAGGTTGTGTGGTGAAGTGCTAAACTTACAGCACTTTTTGTCATGTATTAGTGGCAAAATAAAAATCTATTTGCCATTCAGAAGTGCAGTTATGTGTTCTAAAGCCTTTTGTGCCATGTATTAGTGGCAAAAGAAAGAAATATTTGCCATTCAGCGGTGCAGTTATATGTTATAAAGCCCTTTTTGTTGTGTAATAGTGACAAAATAATAATATATTTGCCGTTCAGCATTGCAGTTATATGTTCTAAAGCCTTTTGTGGCATGTATTAGTGGCAAAAGACATATATATAAATATATATATATATATATTTACCGTTCAGCGGTGCATTTATATGTTATAAAGCCCCTTTTGTCATGTAATAGTGGTAAAATAAAAATATATTTGCCATTCAGCGGTGCAGTTATATGTTATAAAACCATTTTTGTCATGTAATAGTGGCAAAATAAAAATATATTTGCCATTCAGCGGTGCAGTTATATGTAATAAAACCATTTTTGTCATGTAATAGTGGCAAAATAAAAATATATTTGCCGTTCAGCAGTGCAGTTATATGTTCTAAAGCCTTTTGTGGCGTGTATTAGTTCCAAAAGAAAAATATATTTGCCGTTCAGATGTGCAGTTATATGTTCTAAAGCCTTTTGTGCCGTGTATTAGTGGCAAAAGAAAAATATATTTGCCGTTCAGCGTAGCAGTTATGTTATAGAGCCATTTTTCTTGTTAAATAATGGCAAAATAAAAATAAAAGGCGGTTTCTGAAGTCTTCTACCCATCTACAAGCCATCCTAAAAATGGCCAGGAAACTTTGCATGCACTTCAGCCACTCGTACCAATGCAAATCACACACTTTTTGAGCTGCAGCGGCAGACTGGCATCGCCAACACAGGCTGATATACAACGTTTCCACCCATTGGAATTCCACCTTCCATATGTTGTTCCGACTGTATGAACAGTGAAAGGCCATAAATTATTTCTTGATGATCCAAGCGAACAGGCGTACTCCCCTGTGTAACTTTGATATCAGTCAGTGGCAGCTCATGTGTGACATCTGCCGTTTTCTCAGGCCCTTTGAGGAGGCCACGTTATTTGTCAGTTGCCAGGACTACGGGATGAAAAACGTCATTCCACTGCTTAATGTCCTGTAACAGATGCTGGTAAATCTGGCTGGTCGGGGGACTGGAGACATGGCACCTACATCTAACGGCCACATGAGCCCTGTGGGGGCTGAACTGGAGGAGGAGGAGGACATTGGAGCACAAGCAATGTGTAGCGAAATGGGTGGCTTTTCTATACAGGTAACAGTAGAGGAGGAGCAGGCATAGAAACGACAGGGAAGTGAGGAAGATGAGGCAGAGGACCCAGGCACATTGTGGCAGTATGTAGTGGACATAGAGGCAGGGAGTCCCTCTGAGTCACTTGCACAAATGCATGCTCACATGCACGATTCACGATCACTTGCTTGCGTAGTGACAGCTGAATTGTCACCATTTGGCAGAGGGATGACTTCTTGCTCTCCAACTTGTTGGACCCTCGCTATCGGTCATAAATGGTGGCCATTTTTACACCCGCTGAGAGAGAGGACAAAAACTAAACTACTATAGAGACATTTTATGTAGTCAGTTGGCAACTGCCTATCTGCGTTATCATCCATTCTCTCGCAGGTCTGACCGGCGGGCCCTCTGCGCTCACGTTCCACTGCCATGGCTTCTGGGGAGGGGAGGGGTAGCAGGAACAGTACCAGCTCCATCAGCAGCAGCCCGAGTCTAAAGTCGCTGATTAGCAGCTTTCGTCAACCGAAAAGTGAAGAAACTACTCACTAGCAGTAGCAGATAGACCTGGGGCAGGCCCTGAACTAGCAGGTGGTGGCATACTTGGATAGCCCCTTGCCACTCCACATTGAAGATCTACTGGGCAGTCAAACAGGATTTGTGGCTGTGACTGGCAGAGTTTGCCCTGGAAAAGCTGTCCTGCCCGGCTAGTAGTGTGGCATCAGAGCGGGTGTTTAGTGCGGCGGGGGCCATAGTTGCCCCAAGGAGAACTCACCTGTCCACCCAAAACATGGAGAGACTTACCTTTGTCAATATGAATCAGGCGTGGATAAGCCTGGATTTCCACCAACTAATGCCTCATGCATCAGACTAGATCATCCATGGTGCCACATCAACACTTTGACATAAGAGACCGGTTTCTTCTGGCTACCTGCCATAGCTACTATTCTGATGATGCGAACCGCCTGATTCCACACATCTCATGCCAAGTGATCCTTCTTTCACCCACCATCTTCAGCTTGTACTGGTATTGCCACCCACCTCCCCACTCTGTCACACTATGTCACCTTGCCACTCTTTGGTCTCCTGATGTTGCTGGTACCTCCACACTATGTCACCTTGCCACTCTGGGGTCTCCTGATGCTGCTGCCACCTCCACACTATGTCACCTTGCCACTCTGTGGTCTTCTGATGCTGCTGCCACCTCCACACTATGTCACCGGGTCACTCTGTTTTCTCCTGTTGCTGTCGCCACCTCCAGACTCTGTCATTGTCCACTCTGGTCTCCATGTTGCTTCCACCTCACCACTATGTCATAGAGCTAATATCTGGACTTCTCATGCTGTTCCCACCCTCCCCACTTCATGCCTTTCAGCCTGGCTGACATCATCATTTTTTTTTTAACCTTCTTCTGATCTGTCAGAAGAAAGGAAAAATGAGATGCACAATGGATACTGTCGGTGTAGAAGCTGTAAGGCCTGTATAGTCTTATCAAAATTGGCTTGTGTTTTGGTAGCCAAAAGCAGGAGTGGTTACAAAACACAGAAGACATGCAAATATTCCATTCACGTGTCATCTCTGTTTTAGATCCACTTCTGTTTTTTTAGGGCATTAGTAATACTGATGGATTACTGACTAAATGCTGACCGAGTGAAGACGGATGCTCAACAGACAGTATTCGTTTTTTGGGGGTTATTGTCCGGATGGATCAGAGGAAGTGCAAAATAATCAGTGACTTAAACACAAACTTACTGCTGACCCCCTCTCCACTCTGTCGGGGGGCTCTACTTGTAGAAGCAGGGCATACAGGTGCATTTGTAAAATCAGTTTTGAATAGCTTGAGGTGTGTAGTTTCTAAAATGGGGTCATTTTTGGGTGTTTTCTATTATGTAAGCCTCACAAAGTGACTTCAGACCTGAACTGATCCAAACATGATGTAGATATATGGGTAATGTAAAGTAATAACTATTTTTGGAGGTATTATTATCTATATAACTTATAAAAGTAGATATATTGAAATTTGGAAATTTGCAACTTTTTAAAAAAAAATGGTAAATTTTATATTTTTTATAAATAAAAATGAAAATTTTTGACTTTATTTTACCACTGTCATGAAGTACAATATGTGACGAGAAAGCAATCTCAGAATGGCCTGGATAAGTAAAAGCGTTTAAAAGTTATCTCGACATAAAGTGACACTGGACAGATTTGAGAAAAATTGCCTGGTCCTTAAGGTGAAAATGAGCCCGGTCCTTAAGGGGTTAATAGAACAGGTCTGTAGACATCAATGTAGTATCAGACGACGGTGTAAAAGGAGTGTGCTTCTTCTTGGCGTTAACATCCACCTGTAAGGCAGAGTTCATGGTTATTTGGTCAGTTTTGGGCCCGTGACTGCCCAAATAAGTGAAACAAGCAGTGATTCTAAGAGTGACACCTGTCATCTCAATGTCATACTGACTCACAGTATTATTTCACTACCGGATCAGACTACCTATGCGTTTTACTGCAAAGCACAGTGTTCTACGCCACTATAAAGGCTCTCCGCAGCCATGAAATAGCCATTTTTTTACGTGATTCGCCACAAATAAATTTAGATAAAACCTCATTTTTTTTCAAAAAATTTGACGAACCGGCCGAATAAAATTTTAAAAAATGTACTCATCTCTAGTTTCATCTAAACAGCCTAAACAGGAAAAAGGCTGTTTAGCCAAAACTCAGCACACCTGCCTGTATTCTGTTTATGACAATAATGTAAAGCTTTATTAGGATCAAAGAGCAAGTGCTGATGCACTGCTTCTACTTGGATGTATGGACCTGCAACCCAGGGTACGAGCAACAGCACCTTCTTCCAGTGTGCCAAAAGATTATTTCTACAAATTGTGATACACAGACAGTAATCTACAGATGGCTAGGTAGTATTTTATATTTACAGTCAATGAGATATCTGTCTTTACCCTTCCCTGGTTCCTTGCCACAATAATAGCTGTTCTAGAAACACATCAAAGTTAATATAAGCTTTTGAAACTTGGTTTACTCTAATTTCTTGCCGTTTTGATTTTATTGTCTGGGCCACACCACAGGTTAGTGGAAACTTATAGTTCCCATAGAAACTATTACATGTCAGTGCTCTTTGCTGCTCATCGTTGATCTTGTCTGTTTAGTAAGTAGCTCCAGACATAAGAGCAGGTGATGGTCTGTAGTGAGTTTGGGTCAAGCATGCTATTAACTAAGCCGACAACAATGTGTGCTCTGACCTTTCTATTCCAGATATGTTCTACCTTGTCAAATATATATTTTTTCATTCAGCCGAAACTCTGTTTTTAAATAAGAAATTATTTTTGTAATAAACTCTTTTTGTACTGTTTGCTGCAATGTTATATACAAACCGGATTCCCAAAAAGTTGGGACACTATACAAATCGTGAATAAAAACTGAATGCAATGATGTGGAGGTGCCAACTTCTAATATTTTATTCAAAATAGAACATAAATCACAGAACAAAAGTTTAAACTGAGAAAATGTACCATTTTAACGGAAAAATATGTTGATTCAGAATTTCATGTTGTCAACAAATCCCCAAAAAGTTGGGACAATGCCATTTTCACCACTGTGTGGCATCTCCCCTTCTTCTTACAACACTCAACAGACATCTGGGGACCGAGGAGACCAGTTTCTCAAGTTTAGAAATAGGAATGCTCTCCCATGCTTGTCTAATACAGGTCTCTAACTGTTCAATCGTCTTGGGCCTTCTTTGTTGCACTTTCCTCTTTATGATGCGCCAAATGTTCTCTATAGGTGAAAGATCTGGACTGCAGACTGCCCATTTCAGTACCCGGATCCTTCTCCTACGCAGAGATTGATGCAGAATGTGTTCTGGCATTATCTTGTTGAAAAATGCAGGGTCTTCCCTGAAAGAGATGACGTCTGGATGGGAGCATATGTTGATCTAGAACCTGAATATATTTTTCTGCATTGATGGTGCCTTTCCAGACATGCAAGCTGCCCATGCCACACACACTCATGCAACCCCATACCATCAGAGATGCAGGCTTCTGAACTGAGCATTGATAACAACTTGGGTTGTCCTTGTCCTCTTTGGTCCGGATGACATGGCGTCCCAGATTTCCAAAAGAACTTCGAATCGTGACTCGTCTGACCACAGAACAGTCTTCCATTTTGCACACTCCATTTTAAATGATCCCTGGCCCAGTAAAAACGCCTGAGCTTGTGGATCTTGCTTAGAAATGGCTTCTTCTTTGCACTGTAGAGTTTTAGCTGGCAACGGCGGATGGTACGGTGGATTGTGTTCACTGACAATGGTTTCTGGAAGTATTCCTAAACCCATTCTGTGATTTCCTTTACAGTAGCATTCCTGTTTGTGGTACAGTGTCGTTTAAGGGCCCGGAGATCATGGGCATCCAGTATGGTTTTACGGCCTTGACCCTTACGCACAGAGATTGTTCCAGATTCTCTGAATCTTCGGATGATGTTATGCACAGTTGATGATGATAGATGCAAAATCTTTGCAATTTTTCGCTGGGTAACACCTTTCTGATATTGCTCCACTATCTTTCTGCGCAACATTGTGGGAATTGGTGATCCTCTACCCATCTTGGCTTCTGAGAGACACTGCCACTCTGAGAAGCCCCTTTTATACCCAATCATGTTGCCAATTGACCTAATTAGTGTTAATTGGTCTTCCAGCTCTTCTTTATGCTCAAATTTACTTTTTCCAGCCTCTTATTGCTACTTGTCCCAACTTTTTGGGGATTTGTTGACACAGTGAAAATTTGAATCAATGTATTTTTCCTTTAAAATGATACATTTACTCGGATTAAACGTTTGATCTGTCATCTATGTTCTATTACAAATAAAATATTGACATTTGCCATCTCCACATCATTGCATTCAGTTTTTATTCACAATTTGTTTAGTTTCCCAACTTTTTTAGAATCCGGTTTTTATTATAATAATATGAAATATACTTGGAAACTACCAAAAAATCCAGGAGTCTCTGTGAAAAAGGGAGTCTCCTGGGTGTTTTGATTATTCCTTGAAATTCCTTTTTCTTCTGTGGCTCTTTGCAGGGTATAGCAAAAGCTATTTGCAATTTGTTTCCAGAGTCTTGAAACCTATTCCATTGGCTTTATTTAAGTGTATCCTGGAAATTGTGGCTTCACAGTCTTGTTGTTTTCTGTATTGCAGTTGTGTTGTTGTCTTTTCATCTTTCTGTTTGCTGTTTAGGTTTTGATTTTCTACTGTCTTGTTGGACTTAGCAGTTCAGAGTCCGTATTCCTCTTACCTATTTTCATTGATTTCACCAGTATGCCACTGCCACTGCCATCTATTATATTGCAGTACTTCATCTTCATACTCATGCAGCTTTCTGTCATCTATTGATGAGTTTATTATTCTGTATTTGTTGCCTGTCAATCTGACATGTCCTTCATTTATCTTTTTCTGCTGACCTTCTAGTTCTTACGTAATGCTCAAGTCCTGGAGGCAGTGGCGTAGGGATTGCAATAGCAATGGCTATGGGGCCCTACGCCACTGGGGGCCCAGGCTGCCGGCTGAGGATGAAAAAAAGAAAATTCAAGTGGCGGTGTGATCGGTGCAATAGGGTCCCCCCTCCTGATTGGTGGCAGCGGCAATTCCGATCAGAGTCCCAGCAGTGTATTGCTGGGGCTCCAATCGGTTACCATGGCAGCCAGGACGCTACTGAATTCCTGGCTGCCATGGTCAGTTACTCTGCAGAAAACTTACATGCGCTGTGGCCGCCAAGCGCTCCTCCTTCTTGTAACTCGTCACAGGTCTGTGCGGCGCATTGCTATAAGCATAAGCAATGTGCCGCACAGACCTGTGACGAGTTACAAGAAGAAAGAGCAACCGGCGGCCATAGCACATGTAAGTATGCTGCAGAGTAACTGACCAACTGCGGCTGACACCCCTGACAGGGGGGCTGGAGGGCACACTGCCTACCAATGATTTTAATACAGGGGAGGGCGGCACACTGCACACTGCGCACCAATGACTAATTTTAATACAGAGGAGGGGGGCACACTGCCCACCAATGAATGATTTTAATACAGGGGAGGGGGGCACACTGCCCACCATTGATTTTAATACTGGGGGGAGGGCACACTGCCCACCAATGAATGATTTTAATACAGGAGAGGGGGGCACACTGCCCACCAATGAATGATTTTAATACCCGGGGGGGGGGGTTTGGGGAGGGCACACTGTCCACAAATGATTTTAATACCGGGGGGGCACACTGCCCACCAATGATTTTAATACCGGGGAGGGCGCACTGGGGGCTGTTGAGAGGTACTGGGGGCTGATGGAGAGGCACTGGGGGCCGATGGAGAGGTACTGGGGGCCGATGGAGAGGTACTGGGGGCTGATGGAGAGGCATTGGGGCTGATGGAGAGGCTACTGGGGGCTGCAATGAGGCTACTGGTGGCTGCTATGAGGCTACTAGGGGCTGTTATGAGGCATGTGGCTCTTATCTGAGGTCTGATTGGGGGTCATTCATATTGGGGTCTGAGCTGAGGTGTGATCTGAGGTCTTATTGGGGTCTTATTAACATTGGGGATCTTATTGGGGCTGTCAGCTGAGGTATGATTTACATTGGCGGTCTGATTGGTTGTCTGACCTGAGGTGTAATGATTTTTTTTTTCCCGGAGCAGCTTAGAGAAAAAAGGCCTCGCAGTCTCCCACACTCCTTCTGCCCGGCCAAGCCGGCCAGCACCCCTGAGGCTAAGCCAGCCAGCACCCCTGAGGCTAAGCCAGCCAGCACCCCTGAGGCCAAGCCAGCCATCACCCCTGAGGCCAAGCCAGCCAGCAC
The DNA here is from genome assembly GCF_014858855.1 of Bufo gargarizans. Taxonomy (NCBI): domain Eukaryota; kingdom Metazoa; phylum Chordata; class Amphibia; order Anura; family Bufonidae; genus Bufo; species Bufo gargarizans. Next base: position 94,321,040 of record NC_058080.1, read on the forward strand.
CCCTGAGGCTAAGCCTGTCAGCACTCCTGAGTCTTCAGAACTGTAAGTAAATTATATATAAGGGGAGCTTATAATATGAAAGAGACAAATTATGTCAGAGCGGCTCTTCACCTACACGTGTATCAGCACTAGATATATACCCCTTACTCTCCCTAATACCCAAACTATACAAGATACAGATCCCTACCTTCTGTCTAATACACATACACACCCCACAATATGTTCTTGCACCTTTTTGTGTCACAGACCCCTGTACAATTTAACAATCTTCTCTAATACACAGACATTTCCTACACTGGCACAAATGCGTTGCCAGTGACCAACTGTTTGTGCTCACTCACACGAGTAACCGTCGCAAGTGCATGAGGAGCTGCGGATGTGGCGGCGAGGTCCGAGAAGTATGTGGGGGTGGGAGATCCGGGAGGGGAAGGCCCATCATTTTTATTTTTTTGCTATGGGGCCCAGTCATTTCTAGCTACGCCCCTGCCTGAGGGAATCTGATTGCCGAGAAGTTCTTACTTGGCATAAGAACTTCTGCTCCAGAAGACAGGCAAAGAGGCAGAAGATGGCATATACTGAGAGCTTTTATGAGCTAACCTGTTCTCTTCTGAGATGGGGCAGAAAAGCAGGAGGGGTGCCTAGCTAATGAGTCAGTCAGTGAGGTATGTGCTTTATTTAAATCCTGCTACCCTTTTGCTCAATGCCAGCTATTATTTATTACTTTGGCATGTCTGTTAATTTTGTGAGGATTCTTGCATCTTTTTACCCAATTTGTTTACCCGACTAATAATTTACCTTTTGTCTAGTATTTGCTACTGTGTATGACCTTGGACCATTCTCTGACTATTATTCTATCTTTTATTACTATTCTTCTGCCTTTAATGCTGGTTGGCTCTCTTGGTTTGACCTTGCCTCTCTCTCTGTTAAGGATACTGGTTACCACTTTGGTTTGACATTTTTCCCCTTTCGTTCTGACCCCTGTTTAATCATTCTGACTACCTGTTCAATCCAGAAGAACCACTAGCTTATGCTCATGGTGGACACTCTCTTTATTGGCGTTGTTATTCTGCTCTAGTCAGGGTCCTACTTATTGATAGCAGTGATACAGGGTAAGCCCTCCATACCCTAGTTCATGCTAAACCAGTTGGCTAGCATCAGGTCTGACTGTATATGTGTATTTTGCTGGAGAATTTACCAGTACTTCCACAGCTTCGTTACTATGAGATGACTGGTGGAGCCAAGTTCTGCAGTCTTGCAAACATTCAGTGTCATTACAGCTACTCACTTTGACTCTCAAATAAGGAGACATGGTGACTATGACACTAACCCCCAGACCTGGTTGACATTAACTCTTTACAGGTAAATGTGACAAGTCACATATTCCCCTTATGGCATAACACTGGCAACCTGATAGGACATTTTTTTCATCCAAGCTGAGAAGATTTGGTAATTTGTATTATTTAATTGTTATTTTATGATTTTTATTATTATTATTATTATTATTATTATTATTATTATTATTATTATGGGGAGAAATGTGTTTACTTTTAATTTGTGGACTATTTCTCCAAATAATAATAAATTATTATTATTATTATTATTATTATTATTATTATTATTATTACTATTATTATTATTATTATCATTACATAATAGCAAACAGATAATCATTAGATTTTGATGTCACATTACAACCAAGTACAGAGAATTGATCTACGATCAATTGATCTAAGATCTATGAAAAGTGATCAGCCATCTCCCAATTTAAATAGCTTGTAAAGTTATTGGGATTAAATTAGCAGTTGGAAAACAGAAGGCCCATATAATGAGACTAGATTTACCCAATCTTTCCTGTTTCCTTTCCTGCATTTGCATTTTAAAATGTAATAGAGTGTTATAATTCCCATGGGTCATAAATCGTACTCAAACCCTACTGACTGCTCACCCACTGGGGCCCTATTCTTGATCACCTACTGCTATACATAGAAACATCATGCTAAGTCATTCTAATAAAGCATTAAGAATGTGTCATTGTCTTCACTGGAATGTAGATGAACGTCTCCCCCAGAGTACATTTCATCTCTCTTGTCAAGATCACAATTGTTCCATTGAGATTCGATGGTGAAGGGCCTGACCTCCGTATTGCACTGGGCCCACTACTGAGTAGTTCACACACATAAATGAACACATCCATATTCATAGTATATAGAATAATATGTATGTACAATAAATAGGAAACAGAAGGATTTTTTTTTGCATTGACGTCATTTGCATTGTATTTAGATATAGTAATATCTCAGCTTTCAATAATGATATTTTATATGCAGTATTCAAATTAGTTACAGCAGACATAGAGATTGATACATCAATATATTGCCTATAGGTCAGGGATGCTCAACCTGGGGCCCTCCGGCTGTTGCAAAACTACAACTCCCAGCATGCCATAATAGCTGTAGGCTGTCCAGGCATGCTGAGATTTGTAGTTTTGCAACAGCTGGAGGGCCGCAGGTTGGGCATGCCTGCTATAGGTATTAGCAGAGGGGGAGAATTATCAATACTGAGTACAGCAAATGATTGTGGCTATGAGTCATTCTATTTTATGTGATAATGTTAGATGCTCCATTTGTTGGTGTAAATGCACATCAGTCATGAGGTGGGTTAACAGGTAATCGTATAAAAGTCTGTTTATTGCATGATCTAAAATAAAAAATAAAAAAGACATTTACATCTCTATTGTATCTTTTCTTAACTTATATTATGTATTAGGTATCTATGTAAAAGACTAGATAAATCAAAAGTAAATGTAAAATTAATAATGAGGGTACAACTACTGGGAACAGGGGGGACCACAGGAATGGAGTCAATAATGTCATTTGAAATATACCTAGTACATTATGTATATTCCATATAATTATCTTACAGGGTTTCTTTGCATTTTTTTTATTTATTTTTCATTTGAATGGATATATTAATAATATTAGATATAGGGGGCGTGGCCTGGAGCGCACCAGAGCAGACGCATGTCTCCGTAGCTCCGCTACATACAGTCTTAAAAGCGGCTCATAGGAACTTTCTACAGAAGATCTTACTGGCCTGACTTCACTCCTAACTTCTGAAGACCTTTCTCGCCATGCTCAAGATGCCGAGGGGCAAAAGAAGACCAGGAACTCCAGCTAAGCTTACCAGCTTCTTCAGCCCGACGTCGCTCCAAAATGGCGCCGGCTCGCGGGAATCCACAACTCCTGTGCGTGAGGAAGCTGCTCCTGCTCTCGGGTCTCTCCACATCTCACCAGCAGACAGCTCACCGTCCTATACATCGGACAAATCACAAGGCAAGTCGCACTCCCCCTCCTCATCTCCTGTACACTCAGATTATTTGGGTGCAGGGAAACCTCCTAATGCGGCCCCTATAACATTAGAAGCCATGAAGGAGCTACTGTCTGACCTAAAGACATCATTTAATAATGACCTTAAAACAGCTCTTGCTTCACTAAAAGCAGACATTACTGCCATAGGTGACCGCACAGCTCACTTAGAGGAGAAAATGGAGGAGTTCACAACTGCTCACAACTGCCTTGTTGACGCTCATAACTCTGCTGAGGAGGATATTGCTGCTATCAAGCTAAAATTGGCGGACATTGAGGACAGATCTAGAAGGAACAACATTCGCTTTAGGAACATTCCAGGTGCAGGATGAACAACTGCAGGATTACTTGATTGACCTATTTTCAGCTCTGCTACCTCAAGCCTCTAATACAGACTTACTAATAGACAGAGTCCATAGACTTCCTAAACCTAAAGCCATCCCAGCTTCTTTGCCCAGGGACACTATAGCAAGGACCACTACTATCACATCAAGGACTCGATCCTCAAAGCTGCAGCCAAAAAGCCGGATCTTCCTGAAAGGTTTCAAGACATTTCACTCTACACAGATCTTTCCCCTGCTACTTTAGCCAGACGCAGGGAATTTACTAAAATTACACAAATACTAAGGGAGCAAAAAATCCTTTATAAGTAGGGCTTCCCAGTCAAACTTATAGTCCACTACAATGGACGCACTGCGGTATTAATCTCGCCTAAAGAGGCTATGAACTTCCTATCTAAGAATGCCCTTATCAGGGATTCAGAAGAACCAAGGAGTCCTCCAAAGAAAAAACACCATACTCTTGCTCATGAATGGACAGTAGTGGGCTCTCCTAAAGCCAATAACTCTCCAAAATAGGTGACTCTCTAAACTAGGCTAGTAACAAGACAAATATTCTCCTATCAGTCCGACTTAATATTACATTTAGACTGGTTCGGTAATGTTAGTCTAATTTTCACCACCACCTCCCATGACATGTTAGCGACCTGGGGTCGCATTGGTTCACCTAGAACCGGACTTTACTATATCACTTATACGTTTTTTATTTCTTTGGTTTTACGTTATCTTAATGTTATGTTCAAAACTACTTGTTTGTGGTATATTGATAATGCACGCTATCTTTCATCATTACTGATATATTCTATATCATATCCCCTCTGCGCACTTTTACTTCCTAATGCACTATGGTCTTACGAATTGCCTCCTTAAATGTTAAGGGCCTTAATAGCCCGGCCAAACGCTCTTTTTTATGGAAGGAAGCTCACAGACTGGGATGTGACATATTTTGCGCCCAAGAAACGCATTTAAATGAAGCAGACAGCTTCAGAATCAGTCATAAGGATTTCCCCACTATTATATTCTCACACGCCTTCAACAAAAAAAGGGGTGTTTTAATCGCTATCAAAAAGTCCATTGCATTTCAAACTCTGTCCCTTGATACAGATCCTATGGGTAGATACATCATAATTACTTGTCTGATCAATAATTCACCTTATACTATAGTTAATTTATATGCGCCTAATTCCAGAACTTTAAGTTTTATCAGGTCTATCTTGGAGTCCGTTTCTGCTCAAAAGAAAGGTTCTATCATCATTTGTGGAGACTTCAACCTGGTAATGGACCCTCGTATTGACAAATCTACTCCTGTAAGTAAAAAAGACAACTATAAACTTAAAGATCTATGTCACAAGGAAGAACTTTTTGACGCATGGAGGTCACTGCATGCTTCAGAAACAGACTACTCCTTTTTTTCAAACCCACACAACTCATATTCCCGCATAGATTTCTTTCTGGTTGATAAATGGCTACTTCAAAAAGTGGTGGACTCCAGGATAGACCTGATTACTTGGTCTGATCATGCCCCTATCACAATCTCCATTCAAGAGACGTTTAACCTCAAACATTCATCCCCATGGAGGTTGAATAACCTTTTGTTATCAAACAACCATTATAAAGAATTAATATCAAAGGCAATAATAGAATATTTCCAACTTAACACTAACCCAGAGATCAACCCAACCACAATATGGTGCGCTCATAAAGCGGTAATCAGAGGTCTCTTTATTAAATATTCTTCAGAAGAAAAGAAGAAAAGACTACTAAAAATAGAAGAATTACACGACAAACTAAGAATCTTAGAAAAAGAAAACCATAAATCCCCAAATCCCCATATATCTAAAAAAATGACTAGCATTAGACATGAAATATATCTTCTGTTGCAAAATAACTTTGAAAGGCACCTTAGACAATCAAAGGCTCAATTTTACAGACAAGGAAACAGAGCGTCTAAAATGCTAGCCAACAAACTAAAAAACAGAGCAGCAAACGCTCGTATTCCCTTCCTATGGTCCGCCAATAAAAACAAAATAATAAACCCCCTTAAAATTACAGAGGAATTCGCTAAATATTACCACTCCCTTTATAACCTAAAGAATGACCCAAACTCTCACCAACCAACCGAAAAAGACATCAACTCATTCTTAAATAATATTTCACTCCCCACTTTGTCCGCAGACCAACTCGCTTCTCTAAACAAACCTATTTCCTCGCAAGAAATACTAGATACAATTTCCACTCTAAAAATAAACAAATCCCCAGGTCCGGACGGTTTTATCAACGAATATTATAAATCTTTCTCCCATATATTAACTCCCCAGTTATTGTCTTGCTTTACACATATGATGCACGACAAAGGTATTCCTACAGAAATGCTCCAAGCAATAATAATTACTTTACCAAAACCTGGAAAAGCCCCCAATACTCCTGCTAATTTTAGACCAATATCTCTTTTAAATACTGATCTAAAATTATTTTCCAAAATCCTAGCTAACCGTCTGGCGGACATTCTACCTAGTCTGATAGATTCTGATCAGGTAGGTTTTGTCAAACACCGACAAACATCAGACGGGACAAGGCGTTTTCTGGACTTGATTGAAATAGCCCATACCCGCCAGATGCCTTCCATGCTCCTCTCTTTGGATGCGGAGAAGGCGTTCGACAGGGTTCACTGGGGATTTCTTCGTTCGGTCTTGGGAAAATTTGGGTTCATTGGCCCTTCATTAACTGGCATATTAAACCTTTACTCTTCACCCCAAGCTTTTGTTTACTCTTCTGGATTTAAATCTCACTTATTTTCCATATCAAACAGTACTAGACAGGGATGTCCCCTTTCTCCCTTAATATTCGCCTTAATAATGGAACCATTTGCTACCCATATTAGATCTTCCCCACATATCTCTGGTATTACAATATTAGAAAAAGATCACCGCATTGGCTTATTCGCGGACGATGTCCTCTTATTACTATCTAACCCGGCTACCTCTCTCCCTCACACCTGCAGTATAATCTCATCCTTCTCAAAAGCATCTTACTATAAAATTAATACCACAAAATCCCAGATCCTAAACCTGGGTATTCAGGAAAAAACTGTAAAGTCCCTAAAAGCAACCTTCCAATTTAACTGGGTTAAAAAATCAATACCCTACCTGGGAATTAACCTCACAGCAATCCCCAGCGAAACATTCACTCTTAACTATATCCCCCTATTTCAAGAAGTCAAATCTAAGCTAACTAGCTTCAAAACACAAGGCATTTCCTGGCTAGGCAAAATTGCGGTTTTAAAAATGAGCGTTTTACCCAAGATTCTATACTATTTCAGAAACCTACCTATTCCAATACCTATCAAATATCTCAAAGATCTCCAAAAATCCCTTTTACATTTTATATGGGGAGGCAAGTATCACAGAATAAAAGCAGATATACTATACCTTCCTAAAAGAAATGGTGGTTTGAGTTGCCCCTCAATTATCCAATATTATAGAGCTACGATTCTAGATCAACTTAAACACCTATGGCATAATGACCAATATAGAAAATGGTCTTCCATAGAAAAATATTCTCTTAAAAAGCACTCTCTGAAAGACCTTCTTACAGCTATGTCCCTCTTCAAGTTTTTTCCCTCTAGTAACCTAGCCACCATCAAAGCTATCTTTAACGTCTGGGACGTTGTTGCTAACAAACGTCAATTATTTGTCTTACCCCTCCAGGATTACAACATTACAATATTAGAGTCCTACATCCCAGATTTAGATGTCTCAGCTTGGAAAGAGAAAGGTATATGCTATATTAAGGATCTCTTTACGAACAATACCCTTAAATCCTTTTCGGAACTTTCTCATTCTTACGGTATCTCTACGAGAGACTTTTACAAATATCTTCAGATCAGACACGCTATTACTAATACCATTTTTACACATCCTTCTAAACAAAACAATGAAAACCCATCCTCAACCCTTTTCACCAAATGGCTTCTAAATCACAATGCCATTAGAAAAGGAATTTCTAAAACATATGAGATTCTTATCATCCCTTCAGAAGACCCTCTACAAGCGACTAAGTCTAAATGGTCTCATGACCTTTCCACAATGTTATCTTTAGAACAATGGTCATATGCACTCAATGCAATATTTAGTATTTCAAGATGCATCTCTCATTTAGAAACATCTAGGAAAATCCTTTATAGATGGTACTATCAGCCAACAAGACTTAATAAAATATTTCCAGACGTACCCCCTGAATGTTGGAAATGTGGTCACTCACAAGGATCCTTCCTTCATTGTTGGTGGGAATGCCCCCTGATTAACTCTCTATGGCAGAGATCATTCAATATATTTGCAAAAATTTCTCAGTTTCCAATTGCACCTTCACCACAATTGGCACTTCTGTTTATAGGTATTGAGTCTATTCCATTCGAGTTCAGAACAGTTTTTGGTCATATCTGCATCGCAACACGCCAACTTATAGCTTCCCATTGGAAATCCACTCAGATCCCTAATAACCTTGATGTTATTAAAAAAATTGAAGAGAATTGCTGGTACGAAGGAGCAGCTGCTTCCGCTCTTTTCAGAAAAGAAAAATTTTATAAACAATGGGGAATCTGGCTGAAAAGCACTTTTCATGCTAACTCTATCCTAGCAAATTCCTTGACTATGTAACCAAGCTTCAACTGGCTTTTAACAAGATTCCGCAGCCTGTTTACATTATTTTATACATCTCATACTTGCAATGTATTAGATACCTGTAAAACACCTTTACTAATATACCACTCTATGTTACTTTATGTTACGATACTTTACTCACCCTAGATTTATGCATTACCACTGAATGCTGAAACTTTAAGTGACTATGCATCTTCTTCAATAGGTACTATCAAAGTATCTGGTTCTTTCATTCTGTATTATTTTATCACCCTATGCTCCTCCTCTCCCCCTCCCCCCTCCTTCCTTCCCCCCTTCTCCCTTTCCTCTAATCTTGCTGCCTCCCGCCCTTCCCCCCCCATTTCAACCCTCCCCCCCACTTCCCTACATCCCCTTCCCTAAATTCCTTTATGACTTTGTATGTAATCAAAGCCTGTTATATTACAAGTGTCATTATGCTGTTTTTATCAAATTGGAAAATTTAATAAAAACTCTCATGTTTCAAAAAATAATATTAGATATAATATAGAGATCATATATACTGCATGTAAGCAATGTTAGGATATTCTATATACATAAATCCTAACCATAGGATAAGAAGGCTGCTATGTCACAAACCAGCGGGTGTGAACCCACTGTGTCACGTGTCCTACCTCCTCTGTGATCCAGTAATGTTACTATATGCATAATTATATAGCTGAGCAACAAACACTCTCAATTTTGTCTTTTGTAGTCCTGGTTAAAGATGAACAAATCGGAAATCGAGGCACTGGACCATTGATCGATATGGATGCATGATTTGTTGAGTATTTGTTGAGTATTTTCTATTGGAGCTGACTGGCTTCACAAGCCCTCCACTTGGCACCACCATACTTCTGGAGTGCGAGTGACATTGTTGATAACAGCATTTTCCTGTATCACCGTATATTCCTGCCGCTATTACTACCCCTACACAGCTGCACAGCTCCTACCTTATCCATCACATTCCATATTTTACTGCTCCCAATGCTATTACTACTGCCCATGCTGCTATTACTACTTCCTCTACACAGTCACCAATCCCATGCCTTGTCCTTCAGGTTCCATACTGTACTGCTGCTGCTCCCACAAAAGGAGAATTTTCACAGCTTTCATAAAAAAATTACTTTATTCTTCCACAACTCAGACACACTGTCACTGACACATGTATTTCTGCCGGTGGAATTGGTGGAGATAGAATACATATGTATTTTATTTAACATGACACTGACAAAACCTATTGCTTCTCCCCAAAAAAGGGATATGTTTTGTTCAAAAAAAGCCATTGCTTCTTCTGATACCATTGTATGTGTATAAACACCAGCAGACATTTCCCCCCAAAGGGCATAATATTTGGACCGTTTTTCACTTTGTCATTAATAATCATGTCTCAATCATGTCTTGGCATTAAAGAGCCTGAGAAAGGTTAGATACTTGCAGGATAACAGGCTGGACTGGATTGAAAGATGTCTTTTTTCAGCTTTACAAACTATGTTACTATGTAGGAGACCTCAGAGTTATATATACATCTATTCAGGGCAATCTGGACACTTTGATTTGGGTGAAATTTATTTAAAAAATGTACTCATCTCTAGCCCTAATAAAATGTTATACCCTGCCTCTGGACCCAAAAATATTAATTTTTTGCTGCTTTTTGTCTAAACAACCTTGTTCTAAAGAGTAATATGACATGTGAACTGATGTTCTCTCTCCGATAGGAATGATGAGGGTGGCTTCTGCCTGCCCATACCCTACAGGAGACAAAATACTGAAATCTAGTATAAAACTTGATTGTTAAAGGGGTTGTCTAAAGTTTGTTTGTGGTCCTGGCTACGGTGGGAACAGAGTGGACGAACTGAGTTAGGGAGGGGTGACAGGCTGTCAACTATCAATGGCTGAGGTGTGCCGGAAGCCATGGCCGTGTGCGAGCTAAATGAGGGGCAAGCCTGATGGTGAGAGAGGTAAAGAAGGGGAAGGGTGGGAGGGGTAGAGCGCGGCGTCCATGACGGGAGAGCGAGGCGGCGCTATATGGGTCTCCTTCGCCCCTCCCACAAACACAGGCTGAGCTTCAGCCTTACTACTTGTGGTCCTGGCTACGGTGGGAACAGAGTGGATGAACTGAGTTAGGGAGGGGTGACAGGCTGTCAACTATCAATGGCTGAGGTGTGCCGGAAGCCATGGCCGTGTGCGAGCTAAATGAGGGGCAAAAGTCAATTGGGTAGGAAAGATTAATGCGGAACTCATAAAGCTAAGCTGGCGAAGGCTTTGGCAATCTCGACCTGTGGGTTCGGAACGTAGTGCGTAAAACAGGAAGATTGCCATCTGCCCATTTTCTGGATGACGTGCGCTGGGACCCCATGACTTGATGCTGCGGATGCTGCCCCTATGCGGAATGAATGTCCCGAAATGGCTTTGGCATCGAAACCTAGTCCGGAAGCCAAGATTCTAATGTGGTGAACGAACTGTGATGCCGTGAGAGATTTGGAGTTGAAAGGGAAAAGAGGGTTGCCCGGTGCGGGATCTTTTGCGGTGGCGAATAGCTTTTTGAACACGGCAACCGGGCACCAGTCATTGAAGGTCTGGTAGTAGCGAATTTTGACTGGCGGTCCCACTTGAGAAGTTTTGGTGGAGTGGAGAGATAGGGTGCAATGTGTCTGCTGCCAGGCTAATTGATCCGAAGTGGGGCCTGCGTGTCCCGGAGAGCTGGTGAATTCCCCGGGCCGCAAGAACCCGTAAAAACAGAGGTACATGGCTGCTTTGATCACTATGCTTTTATATGGCCCGAAAGGATCATTGTCTAGGGAGGTGGAAAAGGCCCTGAACATTGGCCCGGTGACTGGCTTCCTGCGGGACTCTGGCTTGCTGCTATTCTTTTGGATCCCTCTCAGGGTGGATTTGATGGCTTGGGAGGAAAATATGGAATGGCTAGCTGGGTGATCTAAGGTGAAAAAATGTTGTACCCCTGCTAGGTATAATTTGATGGTGTTGAATGATAGGTGGAGGTCTGTGTGACAATATGCCAGGAATGCCATGACATAAGTTGTTCGGTCCAGTTGTTCCTGTGGATGTCTGAGGGAGAATTGTATGAAGGTTTCCCACCCTGTCTTATAATTCCTGGCCGTATTGAGGGATAGGGAGTTATGGATGAATAACTTGGCTGTTCTGACATGCTTGCTTAATCCATCGTCAGAGTCTCGAGGGTGGGTGGAGGGACCCCTGATGGATCTGCATCTGGCATTACCTGAAAGAAAACAGGGAAGTTAAAACGAGAGAGGGCATCGGCCGCCGTGTTTGCCGAACCCTGTATGAACCTACATGAGAAATGGAAATTATACTGTAACGCAAGACAGATTAGTCTGCGGACAAACGGCATGATTTGTGGAGAAGAGGAACGGCCTTTTGCTGAGGATCTCTACGACTGCTTGATTGTCTGTGATGAAGATGACTGGCTTATTCCTCCAAAGTTCCCCCCAGATCTGGGCAGCTGCGACGATGGGATAGATTTCTAGAAGTGGAGATGATTTGATGGAACTCTGAACAGAAGAAATCTGAGGCGGCCAAGGACCCGCGAACCAGTGGGTGTTGAATATGGCTGCAAACCCTTTTGAAGCTGCTGCGTCGGAAAAGACTGTGGGTGAATCGTGGTCCCACGAAGGGACGAAGAGGGAGATGCCATTCCAGTTTGAAATGAAATGGTGCCACATGTGTAGATCGGCCGTTGCGGCGGCATCGAGATGGATCAAAGCGTCCTGATCCGAGGCAGCAGGTAAAAGTTGCAGCAATCTGGAAATAATTGCCCGCCCCTGAGGCATGATCTTAGAGGCAAAATTTAACATTCCCAGAAGTGATTGGAGTTCGACCTTGGCGAGGGTCCTGGCCATGACAGATTTCCTGATGGAATCTTGGATTTTCTTGAGCTTGTCTTCGGGCAATCTGGCTTCCATCTTACCAGTGTCCAAGATAATCCCCAGGAAGGTTATTACTGAAGAAGGACCCTCAACTTTTGCTGGGGCCACTGGCACGTTTAGTTTCGCAAATATGTCGAGAAGAACCTGGAGCTGATAGGGTGCTTGATCTGAGGTCTCGATCAACAGGAAGTCATCAAGGTAGTGGATGACCCTGGAGCATCCGCCGTGATTGACCAAGACCCAGTGGAGAGCTGTGGCGAATTGATCAAACAGTCAGGGGCTGCTCTTTGATCCAAAGGTCAACCTGTCTGCAAAATAGTAAAGTTCCCTCCACTTGATACCATAGAACTTCCATAAAAGAGGTGAAACTGGAAGAAGCTTGAAGGCGTCAGCAATGTCTGACTTTTGGAAAGCCAGGCGCCTGTTCCCAGCTGGAGAATCAACCGAATGGCTTCGTCCAAGGAAGAGTACTGCATGGAGAAGTCCTCAGAAGGGATGAGTGAATTTAAACTGGGTGTGCTGGAAGCATGAGGAGCAGAAAGGTCGAATATCAGTCTTTTTTTATTGGAGAATTTTTTCGTGACCAGACCAATGAGGTTGACCCTCCAGATGTCAAAGGGGGGGACTACGAATGGACCCAGGAGGAAACCCTTGCTGATCTCGGACTGGATGAGGGAGTCCACTGATTCTGGATCTGCCAAGGCGGAACGGAGGTTGGAGCCTTCCCATGTTGTCTGCGGGGAGGAAACTAGCCCTGTGTGGAACCCCTGTGAAAACCCAGAAATCAAAAACTGCACGAATGTGGGGTCGTGATGATGCAAAAGGAGGGCGGCCAGTAGATCGATGTTGACTCCAGCTAGTCATAGATGTTTGGAGGACCTTTGCGGACAAGATGACTGGGGATGGGCCCTGAAACAGATGGAGCAAACGTGCAAGGCCTTGCATTTTGCAAAATAACAGTCGGACCAATTGAAATTGTTGCAGACTTGAGTTCTGCCTAAAAACACTATGGGCCTGCCCCATTTGTCGACGTTCTGCCCTGTACTTGAAGAACCGGAAGGGATGGCAGAGGGTCTACCTTGGGCCAGAGATCCTGAATTGGGACACCAGTCGGAGGAATGCGAGATGGACTGACAGGTGGTGCAGGTGGGTGCTTTGAGTCCCGCAAAATGCCTGCAGAACAGCTCCATGTCTAGTGTCGACCAATCCGTGATGTGCTGGAATTGGGACAGAGCAGCAGCGGCTTTGGCAGAGAACGAGCGATGGTAGTCATAAAAAGCATGACCTCCATACTTGTGTCCCAAATCAGTGACCCTGTAGAGGTAGGTGTCGAGTTCCTCCCTACAGTGTGGTTGGGCAGAGCATAGGATATCCCGGAATAGGCTGAAGGCCAGCACGAACTCCGGAATGGAGAGTTTTTTGTGCAATCTGGCATCTCTGGATTTAAGGACCACTGATACGTCTCCGCATGCAATGGTCTTGTTTTCGTCGGAATCGTGGGTGGAAATGAGTATGGAAGCCAGGTTAATGTCTTTACCTGCCAAAATGTCCTTCCGGATGTTGTCAGGAACGAAGTGTGACAGGGGCAATGGTGAAGGAGCTGGAAGCCCTACCTGGGGTTGGGGCCTGAGTGGCAGAGGGGCCCGGAACCGGAGAGGTGGGAATGTTCGAAATTGCCGGCCTGGTCTCCACAACCAGCAACCTGGTCTGGATGTCAGACACTGAACTGGCAAGAGTGTTTATGGTTGAGTGAAGCTGGGCCAGCGCTGTCTGGATCGTGGACAGGGACACTTGCTCTTCTGCAGCTAAGATAGGCTCAGCAGTAAGTAGTCGATACAATTCTGCTTTGCGAGCCGAGGCAGGATAGCGAATGCCTCTCCTAGTTAGCTCGGTCATTAATTTTGGAATGGTCCACTGTCTGAACGAAAGCTCGCTTCCATGGGCCGAGCTGGGCGATTCCGGAATGGAGCGAGTCTCGGCGATATCCGACGCGTGGGACATCGTGCTGCGGAAAAATGACGAAAAGTAAGGAGGGTGGTAGGGCCACCGGACACCAGCGAGTGAACCTGCAGAACCCTCTGAAAATAAACACCGAAGTGTGACAGGGAACCGTCACCAAGAAGAGGGGTAAAGGGCTGACCCACCTGACGAGCTGACCTAGATTACCTGAAAGAGAGGCAACATACATGATTCCGGACCGATCCTAAAGGATGAAGAAGTGAAAAACCGAACTTACCTGGACTTGGTGTATGAAACCGTGGAACAGGAACGACCTGGATGGAAAGGGACGTGAGACTGGTACCTGGATGAAACCACCTAAGCGAAATTTGAACCAAATAGACCTCTGGGATGACCCTGGAAAAACATGGAGTGAGGCTTGAGAGCTGCTGGAGATAACGTAGAACCTGACGTGGATCAGGGAGCGGAAGCGCAGGTTGTCAAGGAACTTAACCGTGCCTGATACATGTGAGACCAGAGAGCGAAACAAATGACCTGATGCATGTCAGGTGGTCGAGCTCGTGAACTAGCTGCGTGGCTAGTGGCAGTGCCCCTGAGGCGCACCAGGGTCCAACCAGGTTGAAATTGCCTGATGCGCGTCAGACGACCGATGTACCTGCTGCGTGGCAGGACCGTGAAGCACCTGATGCGTGTCAGGAATATGAAAATGACATAAAAGAAAAAACCCGTCACTGATGCGTGTCAGGGCGGTAAATGAACCTGATGCGTGTCAGGAAAATGAACATGAACTGCTGTGTGGCAGACAATCGAACGACCCTGATGCGTGTCAGGAAAAAAACATGAACTGCTGCGTGGCAGACAAGCGAACGACCCTGATGCGTGTCAGGAAAATAACATGAACTGCTGCGTGGCAGACAAGCGAACGACCCTGATGCGTGTCAGGAAAACAAAACATGAACTGCAACGTGACAGGAAAAAAGAAATGACATGAATCTGCTGCATGGCATACAAATGACCGGATAAAAACCTGATGCGTATCAGGACAATCATGGGCATGAATCTGCTGTGTGGCATACAATGACCTGATGCGTATCAGGAAAATTATGACATGAACCTGCCGGATAAGACCGATGCGTCTCTGGAATGAGACCAATAAATACAAGAATCTGCTTTTTAATTTTTTTTATTTTTTGGGATGCGCAGGACCGACCCCAAGTCAGTCATCAGGGGATATGCATGTGCCACATGTCCGTGCGCCGCTTGCACCAATGATGTGACAACCTTCTATCAGTGATTGTTCCGGGGGAACAGATCTTACTGGGGTAACATGCGATGCAGGAATGAGTATAAGATATGTGTTCTGTGAATTGAATGCAGTGGTAGCCAACAGACATGGAAAAGGGTAGTCAGACCTAATGAGTTGCAGCAAGCCTGACGATTAATGCACTTGTTGATGTTTGATGCCTGGTTGTGCAGTGTCTGGCTGGGATCGAAATGTGAACTGACAAGCATTTGAGCAGCCGAACATGTGAGACCTGATTAATTGTGAATCCGGCGACCTGAGCGTCCTGCGTTGCCCAGGAGACCAGTGCAGGTGAGTCGACCCAGACTTGAGAACACGTGATGTGCGCAGAAAGAAACGGCGCCGAGGCTCCCAGGTTGGGGAGCAGCTCAAGGCGCCACTTAGCTTACCGGAGGAGATGCAGTATAACCTTCAGAGCGGCGGCAGGTGCGGAGCGGCAGCGAGGGTAAGACGGCAGCGTGGGAACCCGAACCGGAAGTGATGAGACGTCACGGTAGAGCGCGGCGTCCATGACGGGAGAGCGAGGCGGTGCTATATGGGTCTCCTTCGCCCCTCCCACAAACACAGGCTGAGCTTCAGCCTTACTACTTGTTTTAATTTTACCAAAGTCATGGGGGCCTGGTAAAAAATAAAAAAATAAAAAATAAACATCCTTTTCTGTGCCCACTTTGATCCAGCGCCTCTAATCTGTCACCTTCCCAGGCTACAGTCAGTGGTATATTGTTTTGCTGCAGCGTAGCATTTCATATACTACAGCCAATCATTTACCTCAGTGGTGGCTCCTGTTTTTTCATATTAACTGCTGTGTATGACCACAAGCCCACCAGAGGAACACAGGGAAGCTGGTGCATAGGGAGCTAGTTCTCATCATAGAAATGCTAGAATTACTTTAACCCCCTTAGGGACCGGGCTCATTTTCACCTTAAGGACCAGGTCATTTTTTGAAAATCTGACCAGTGTCATTTTATGTGTGAATAACTTTAACTTTAAAACGCTTTGACTTATCCAGGCCATTCTGAGATAGTTTTTTCGTCACATATTGTACTTCATGACACTGGTAAAATGTCAAAAAAAACTAATTTGCCAACAATTTGGAAAAATTTGAAAATTTCCAAGTTTCAATTTCTTTACTTCTATAGTACATAGTAATACCTACAAAAATAGTTATAACTTTACATTCCCCATATGTCTACTTTATGTTTGAATCATTTTGGGAATAACATTTTATTTTTTGGGGATGTTACAAGGCTTAGAAGTTTATAAACAAATCTTGAAATTTTTCCGAAATTTTCAAAAACCCACTTTTTAGGGACCAGTTCAGGTCTGAAGTCACTTTGTGAGGCTTACATAATAAAACCACCCAAAAATGACCCTATTCTATAAACTACACCCCTCAAGGTATTCAAAACTGATTTTACAAACTTTGTTAACCCTTTAGGTGTTCCACAAGAATTAATTGAAAATAGAGATACAATTTCAAAATTTCCCTTTTTTGGCAGATTTTCCATTTTAATGTTTTTTTCCAGTTACAAAGCAAGGGTTAAGAGCCAAACAAAACTCAATATTTATGGCTCTGATGCTGTAGTTTATAGAAACACCCCATATGTGGTCATAAACAGCTGTAGGGGCACACAGCAGGGCGCAGAAGGAAAGGAATGCCATACGGTTTTGCGAAGGCAGATTTTGCTGGACTGGTTTTTTGATACCATGTCCCATTTGAAGACCCCTGATGCACCCCTAGAGTAGAAACTCCAAACAAGTGACCACATTCTAGAAACTACACCCCTCAAGGTATTCAAAACTGATTTTACAAACTTTGCTAACCCTTTCGGTGTTCCACAAGAATTAATGGAAAATAGAGATACAATTTCAAAATGTCACTTTTTTGGCAGATTTTTCATTTTAATAATTTTTTTCCAGTTACAAAGCAAGGGTTAACAGCCAAACAAAACTCAATATTTATGGCTCTAATTCTGTGGTTTACAGAAACACCCCATATTGGTCATAAACAGCTGTACGGGCACACAGCATGGCGCAGAAGAAAAGGAATGCCATACGGTTTTTGGAAGGCAGATTTTGCTGGACTGGTTTTTGGATACCATGTCCCATTTGAAGCCCCCCTGATGCACCCCTAGAGTAGAAACTCCAAAAAAGTGACCCCATTTTAGAAACTACGGGATAGGGTGGCAGTTTTTATTTTGGTACTATTTTAGGGTACATATGATTTTTGGTTGCTCTATATTACACTTTTTGTGAGACAAGGTAACAAGAAATAGCTGTTTTGGCACTGTTTTAATTTTTTATTTACAACATTCATCTGACAGGTTAGATCATGTGATATTTTTACAGACCAGGTTGTCACAGACGCGGCAATACCTAATATGTATACTTTTTTTTTTATTTATGCAAATTTTTTAAACAAAAAAAAATAATTATGGTTTAGTGTTTCTATAGTCTGAGAGCCATAGTTTTTTCAGTTTTTGGGCGATTATCTCGGGTAGGGTATGATTTTTGCAGGATGAGATGACGGTTTGGCACTATTTTGGGGTGCGTGTGACTTTATCGCTTGCTATTACACTTTTTGTGATATAAGGTGAACAATGGCTTTTTTTACATCGTTTGTTTTTTGTTTGTTTTTACGGTATTTACCTGAGGGGTTAGGTCTTGTGATATTTTTATAGAGCAGGTTATTGCGGACGCGGCAATACCTAATATTTATACTTTTTTTTTTACAGATGTAGCAGGGTTAGCACTCCAGCTCTTAACTCAAATTTCTTAACTCACCGTGTTATCTTGAGACAAAAGCCATTGAAAAGCAATTAAAGGTGTTTGCTTAGATTAGATAACACAACTCAGAAATCTCAGAAAACAGGAGTGTTAACTCTATTCCATCCGTATGTAAGTTTTACACCATAATATCATTTTTGAAACAAAAAAAAATATCATGTTTTAGTGTCCCCATATTCTGAGAGCCATAGTTTTTTTTTCAGTTTTTAGGCGATTATCTTACGTAGTGTCTCATTTTTTGCGGGATGAGATGACGGTTTGACTGGTACTACTTTGGGGTGCATGTGACTTTTTGATCGCTTGCTAATACACTTTTTGTGATGTAAGGTGACAAAAAAAAATTGTTTATTTAGCACAGTTTTTATTTTTTATTTTTTACGGTGTTCATCTGAGGGGTTAGGTCATGTAATAGTTTTATAGAGCCGGTCGATACAGACGCGGCGATATCTAATATGTATACTTTTCTTTTATTTATGTAAGTTTTACACAATAACAGCTTTAAAAAAAAAAAATTGTGTTTTAGTGTCTCCATATTCTGAGCCATAGTTTTTTTATTTTTTGGGCGATTGTCTCAGGTGGGTGCTTATTTTTTGCGGGATGAGGTGACGGTTAGATTGGCACTAATTTGGTGAGCATACGCCTTTTTGATTGCATACTGTTGGACAAAAAAATAGTTTATTTAGCACAGTTTTTATTTTTTACGGTGTTCATCTGAGGGATTACCTAATTTGGTGATACCTAATTTGGTGATACCTAATTTGTCTCAAATTAGTTTTTTACTTTATTTGGGGAAAATGATGTTTTTGTTATATTTACTTGAAACTTTAAAAAAAATTTGGGAGAACTTTTTTTTTCACTTTATTTTTTGTCCCACTTTGGGACTTCAACTTTTAGGGGTCTAATCCTTTACAATGCATTCCAATACTTCTGTATTCGAAAGCATTGGCTATATGAGTAATACTGTGTGTATTACTCATACAGCTTCCATCCTGTGAGATCCAGGGGGCTGGATCTCACAGGCTCGTCACAGGAAGGTAGCGCCGATGCCTCAGGAAGGTATGACACTACCTTCCATGCCATCGGGTCCCCCCTACAGCCCCACTGGGACCCGATGGCACCTGTGCCCGCCGCCGCATCATAAAAAGCCACAAACAAACAATTGTTCCGATCACCGCTATTAAGTACCGGGACAACATGCCGTACCGGTACGTCATGTGTCCCAAACAGGTTAAGGGTACATTCACATGACAGTATAATTTTTTTCCGCGTCCGATCCACATCCGTTCCGCATTTTGCGTTATAGATGCAGATCCATTCATTCCTATGGGTTAATAAAATGTGTGGACAACATTCAGTATGTTGTCCGCATCTGTGTTTCCGCCTTTCTAGTCCGCGAAAATATGAAGCTTTTCCTACTATTGTCCGCGGCCCAATTCAAGTCTATGGATCAGCAAATTGCGAATGACATACGGAATGGTTTCCGTATATCATTTTGCAATTTGCGGATCCGTTTCCGTATTATTATTTACATATTATTATTGAAGGCCCTGCCCCCTGGGGTTGGTGCTAAATATTCATATATTGCAATTGCTGAAGAATTTAGCACAACATCAGACTTGCTCTCCAAAATGGCTAGAGTTGATGTGAGCAAGATGATTGTACTGATCCAAGAAAGGCCAGAATTGTGGTACACAAGAATGGATCTACATCATGACCATGTTCGAAGGGACTGGTCATGGAAAGAGGTCACCCAGGAGCTGTTTCCCGATGAATGGGCCAGATGCAAAACTGAAAAAACGTTTGGGACTTTTAGTAAGTATACAATATTTTTATTATTTTCCCTATAATTTAAGTATTATTGTCTGAATTCAGTAGCTATTATCAAGTCCTGTAGCATCCCTGTTTGCCATCTCCAGGGCAGTGTTCAGACGTCTGCACTAGAAAGTATCATGGGTCTTGTAAAGTGACATAGCAAAGTTTAGCTTTTAATAAACTCCTGTGATGCATCTTATCACATTTTATAAACTGCATCTCTGCACCAAATGCTAACTTTCCTATGTCACTTTGCAAAGCCCATGTCTTTTTCTAGTGCACATGTCTGCAAGGATGGAACACTGCCCTGGAAAATGCAAACTGGGGTTGCCATAGGACTTGCTAGGGAAGATCAGTGATGGGATCCCAAGTTTGCCTTTTCCAGGGCAGTGTTCTATCCCTGCAGACATCTGCACTAGAAAATTACATGAACCTTGCAAAGTGACATTGGAAAGTTTGCCTTTTAATAATGTCCTCAGATGCAGTTTATATATACTCTTGATACGGCATACTTCCCATGTGTGCTTATTTATTAACCATGTCCCTCTGTCCCTCTTTGATCATTAGGGGATGTCTGTGTTCAGACCCTGTGATATGAGCATATGAGCTGTTAATGCAAAGGCATTTTTCAGGAGATCCGTTTATGTACCGTTCTCTCCATAGGGCTGCTAGGCAGAGGCTTTCGCACGGCAAACACTGCTTATGTCACCGTCACTGATGGCGTGGTTTACCGATGCCTAGGCTTAAAAAATGCCTGGCAGTTTGTTAATTAAAAGAGCCTAGCGCTGAGCAAGGAAGAACATCGGAGTATGAACTACTTAAATGTTAACATCCTGATGGCTCCATGCTTGAAATTCTGGGTATTGAAAAATAATTTTAACATATATATATATATATATATATATATAGACTCACCTAACCATTCCACTGCAGCTGCTGTTCAGGCGCTGTTAGATACGTAACATAATAATAAATGTATATAAAAAAGTATTATTGCTTTAAATATTGTCAATTTTAATCAAATTTTCTACGTTTGGATGTATGATATAGCACAATATTTTAAATGTATATATTTTTTTTCAGTTAAACTCATAAAAACTAAGTGGAATTCTTGTAGGGATCAATTCCGACCGTACGTTTTCATTTAATTTAAAATTACGTTTTTTACAGATGTTGATCAAATGATCACCTATCAACATAGATCATGACCATATGATTTGCCAGAGTATGACAACCGTGACCCCCACCAATCAACTGTTTGAGAAGGCAGCGGCACTACAGTAGCACGGTGATATTTTTTCTAAATCACTCAGACCCATAGATAATAGTAATGACGTCACTAGGTAACAGTGAAACTGAGAGAAAGCATCATTTTTCTAGCGCCACTGCCTTGTCAAACAGCTGATTGGTGGTGGTCATGATTGATCTATCAATAGCTTATTATTTTTAAAAATATGCATAATAGTTCTTTAATATTACATGTAGTATAAATATATTTATTTTTCAGTACTATGGGCAATATTCGGGTTGAAGAGGACTCGTCCTCTACTGATATTGAGGAGCAGACAACGCCACCACCAGAGAGAAAAAAAACTTAAATCCAGCTCACCTCCCAGTTAATATAATCCCGATTCTGAAACTCTAGGGGAGTGACCCCGTCGCAAGCTGCAGGTAATTAGGAAGAAGGTCTCAGATTCAAGTAGGGTCCATATTAAAATTGCTTCTTTATTCAGGACATCATACAGACATGACAGACTGCCACACAGTACAACAGATTGGCGTTGACGCGTTTCGGGTACTAAGACCCTTAGTCGTAACGTTGTTGCACAGTGAGATACCCCAATATAAAGGAAAAAGATAGCCATTCCCCCCTGCAATCCATGGGAGGCGGCATTGATCCCATTGGTCGTCTCACTGTGCATCACACCCTAGTTGCCACCCATTCATTACCAAGTTAATGCATTACAGACTGTGCTGGGACTTAACAAAAGTTAACCCTTAAGGACTCTGGTCCAAATTCTGTGAACATTCACTAAAAAAGGGGGGGAAACAGGTGAAAGTCCAGAAAAAACCGCACAGTGTGAACACACCGACTCGTGTAACATATAAAAACATATATTGTACAAAACCAAAACGGCCTTCACATTAATAACAGTATTTTTTAACAGTATTTTTTCTGCTTAGGACATTAGTGCCACGCTTAGCAATCTTGTTATACAGGAAAGAACCACTAATAATGATAATGGCACCAAAAACTCGGGACCAAAATGGACAGACACAAGAAAAGGAAAGGAATGGGGGGGGAGGGGAAGGGGAGACAGTGAGAAAGAATAGACACGCAGGAATGATACACATAAATGCACATATTGAATTGTAAATAAACATATTTGTCATTGGTATATGTACATCAATTCCTTTTTCAGGTTAAGGCCATGTGGAACTCTAGTGTTCAGCCTGAAGATCCAAAACGCCTCCCGTAGGAGGAGTTTCTTGCGGTGGTCACCACCTCTCTTAGGGGCAAAAACCCTCTCTATCGCGAAGGCTTTAAAGCCCCTTACTTGACGATCATGTATTTGTATAAAATGTCTAGCTACATTCGAAATATTAAGTGCATTAGGGTTGCTTATATAATTTAAGTGTTCCAGAAGGCGATTCCTGAATCTTCGGATCGTACTTCCAACATACATTAAGTCGCAATCCTTGCACTGTATAATGTATTCCACTCCTGCAGTGTTGCAATTAATATAGCTTTGTATTGGAAAGCTGCAGGAGTGGTCAGATCTGTCAAAGGACTTGGAGGGGGTGGCATAGATGCAAGTCTTGCAGGGATTGCCCCCGCATTTGGAAAAGCCCTTGTATCTGAGCCAACTAGACTTCATACTAGCTCCCATCCTATTGGCCGTGAAGAGGGATGGGGACAGCGAGCAGGACAATGTAGTGGCTTTTCTGGAAACAATTTTGAGACCTGATTTCAGGGCATTATATAGTATTTCGTCATCATACAAAATAGGCAGACAGCCCTTAATGATGGAGCTGATTTTATTGAACTCCTTGCTGTATGCCAGCGATAACGTTGGTACATTGTCCTGGTCACTGTTCCCATACCTCTCCATCCTCCTGGATGGGGTATCCTGTTTGCCTCCTGCTGCTATTTTGCCAAAAAGCATTTCCCCTCTATTTTTTCTCCGTGCAATGGCTCTGCCCCTCTCTAGCATCCAGGTGGGGTAATTTCTGGCTTTTAGTCTGACATCTACCTTATTAAATTCCTCATCCAGAAGTGCAGGGAGACTGCAGTTCCTGGCTGCTCGTATGTATTCCCCAACGGGGATCGCCCTGATGGTGTGTAGGGGATGATGGCTCCTGGCATTCAGGATGGAATTTCCGGCCACCTCTTTTCTATATGTTCGGGTGTGCACCACTTCACCTGGGCAACCTCGGAGCGTCAGGTCTAAGAAATTAATAGTGGTCTCACCGAAGGCACATGTGAAACGTAGGTTGTAATTATTCGCATTAAGGTACATCTGGAGGTCCGGGACGGCAGATACACCGCCCGCCCAAATCATGAGCAGGTCATCGATGTATCTGCCGTACCAGACCAATCCAGCCCCAAAACGCCACCACCATCCTGCCCAACACCTGCTGGAGAACAAGAGGCCAAAGAAAGCCCTGAGGAAGATAGTCATCAGGATACCTCACCTCAAGGGCCAACCCAGCAGCAAAGCAAACAAAGAAGGGGAGGAAGCAGTTAGCAACCAGCTTCTTGGATGACAATGAGAGACATTATAGATTCACAAGTTTTTGAGTATCTGAACACTAATAAATCTGAGACCCTAGAGGAAAAAATGTTGTGCAGCCTGGCCCCTGGTTTAACTAGAATTCCTCCAGAAGGGCATATGTTGGTCCTCAATGTATTGTCGTCTGTCTTGTAACGGGATAAAATGCCTTTGGACATGATACAATACATTGATGGCCAAAAAATGCGACAGGCACATATGTTATCTCAACCGAGATCCGGTATACCTTCAACACCAACCATGTCTCAGCATGCAGTGCCTGCCCAGACACTTCCAAGCAGTTCAACGTCTGTACCAGTAGTGTACAGGGGAAGCGGTCCATACACATGCGAATTGCTTGATTTGTTATTTTTAGTTTTTTTTGTTTATATGTGTATAAAAATCTTATTCAAATCATCATATTTCTTCTCATTTTTTATTATTATAATAGTATTTATGTTAGTGAATTTTCGTCTGCAGGTAGATGATATTTCGGCGCAAGCACCCGGCATACCTAGGCAAGTGCCGGGGTCTACTGCTCCTGGGAGCACTCCGGTATCACACAGTCTCCTCTTCACATTCCGGTATATCACACACTCTCTTCCCCCTCCTCTGGTGGGTTTCTCATTACATCTAGCTATAGTTACATTTTTTTTTTTTATAAATAAGAAAAACAATCAAAAATGGTTTAGGACAATGTGGTATTAGAGGGTATTTTTGTAATTTAGTACAATTAAAACTCTAAATATTAGAGTAATTTATATTAAAATATGTCATAGTCTATTTTAATTTTAGAATTTCCAAAAGCGCTTATAGGCCATGAAAAATGTTAATAAAAATTACAAATATATTATTACAAATAAAAACCCAGCCAGCAAGCCCACATCAAGGGACCACATTTGCGAGTCCCTAAACTATCACTAAAAATAAAGAGGGAACTAACTAACTAAAAAATAATTAAGTAATTTATTAAATTTTATCCCAGAGACCAGATGAAATCAATGGCCACCACGGATGGCATCCATCTGCCACGACAATGCACCCTCTGGACTGCAAAAATAGTCTGCATAGTATTCCTGAACAGCTAGTCCAGCTGTTCCAGGTCTTCCATGTCAGACTTGCTCAAAAATAACAGGTGTGGTAGTCAAGTTTTGAAGCAGTTCTGCATCCGGTCACCGGGAGCAGGCCGTTCCGAGAACAGCCCGATGAAGGCTGTTCTCTGAACTGCCTGCTCCCGGTGACTGCATGTGTTTCATCGCGGCTCGCGGCGCAGGCACAGGTAAGGACTTACCTCTGCATCGCCGGGCTTGGGAATAAAGATGGCAGATCACATGTGTTCGTTGGCAAACACTGCGAACTGGCCATCACTGATCGTGAATCCTGGTGAAATTGTGTAAAACGACACAAGCTTGCATAGACAACATGAATACTCTCTACTTAGCAGAAAGTACCGATGGGCACGAGTCAATCAGTAGTTGAATATGCGTTTTCGGTTGTCTAAATCGCATCTGGGGAAGGGGCGCATGATATTGGGTAATAATGAAAACCCTTCATCAGCCACGATTACAAATGCAGCCGAGGGACCTGCAGATCTGGGTAGTCTTCTGGGCTCTGGAAGAGCCAACTGATTGGAGCAAAATCGCTCACCCATAGTGCAAGCACATAAGATGTGGGCGTTTGATGTACTTCCGTAGGCCCCCCGATATCGACAAATACAAACCTGCAATTTCTGTCAGCCAAGGCTAACAGCACCACGGAAAAGTACTGTTTGTAATTAAAGTACCGGGACCATGAGTGAGCTGGCTTCTTAACACGTATGTGTTTGCCGTCAAGTGCCCCGATGCAGTTAGGAAACTGTGCAGAATTTTGGAAACCCTCGGCGATACGTAGCCAATCTTCCGCCTTGGGGATGGGCATCACTGCTTCTTTAAAATGTTGCCATATCACTTTACACGCTTGGATGACTATTCCAGACATAGTTAAGACTCCCTTTAGAACAACACATAGTGCAACAGCAATCTACAAACCAAATAAAGTACAAAGGTATATTATATTGCAAATGCTATGCTATTAAATTTGAGATGCTCAGCAAATACATTTTGTACAAAATTATTTTAGCCCGTCTGCCGCACGCCAAGGCGATGTCTATAAGATGGGTCCTAACACTAAGCTCACCTGTTATGTGCCATCACAGCGACCATGAAATTCAGGAAGTGTAGGTCCCACATGCATGCTGGGCCCCTTTTGGTTTATATCTGTGTGGTGCCAAAATGGCCTTCATTGAATCCAGGGACTACAAATACCAACATGCATGCTGAGCAAACTATGTACTCATGCTAATTAAAATCAGCCTGTGAGGCAAAACAGGCTATCGCAGAGATAGTTGAGACTCCCAGCAGGAACTCGAAGTGCAGCGAAGCAAAGGAGTTTCCAGGAGGCAGGAATCTCTAAGATATCAAATATAAAAAAGAATGTAAAATACTTTAATGTGATCAAGTATTTAAACAGTACACTATATGGCAGTTTATAGGCTCAATTCTAAGAATAGCTGCTAGTCCATGAGCTGATATATAAACCTATCTGATATACTTTATGTGGCATACCATAGTATGCATAAAATAATCTTCAATAATGTTATTCTATATACATTAATACATTTAAATAAAATTGTATGATTTAAATTAGAAATGATTAAATTTTTACCTTAAAGTGACAATGAGTTTTTCTTCTGGTCCTATGCTGTGCCTCATGTTCGGATCCTGAAGGTTTAGGTATGGACGAAGAGATGCAAGCAGGCGATCGGATGAATCCAAAGACATACGACGAAGTTGAGACATTTTGTAGGGTCCTGCCGCAGGTCTGCATACAACGTATGGAAGTGTCCCTTCCTTAGCCTTTGTGAAACAATAGGATGCACCCATTGCTTGCTTCTCCTCCTTGGTTTTTCGTCCAGCATCGGCAAATGCTGTCCAAATCGCCGAGAAAGGAGCCAGCGCAGATGCAGTTCTCTTTCAAAGTAATTTGGCCTGATTGTCGCACAGAAAAAAGTTAGAATTAAATGTCAGCAAGGCACAAGATACAGACTAAAATATGAATATATAATGAATATATCATTTAAAAAAAAATTCTCTCCTCCTTTTTATTTCCCCTTGCGTTTTTTTGCGGACCGTAAAAAACGGAAGACATACGGAACACAAACGGAAGCCATTCTTCTGCAAAATACGGACACATAGTTCCGTTATTTGCGGACCGCAAATCGGAAAGGATTACGCACGTTCGTGTGAATGTATCCTAAAGGGCATCTGTCAGCAGATTTGAAACTGGCTGACCGTTACATGTGCTGTTGACAGCTGAAGACATCTGTGTCGGTCCCATTTTCACATGTGTCCGCATTGCCAAGAAAAATGATGTTTTAACATATGCAAATGAGCCTGTGGGAGCAATGGGGGTGTTATTGTTATAACTAGAGGCTTTGTCAGGGGCCCCATAGCAAAAATCTGAATTGGGCCCCACTAACTCCGCCCACTACCCACCCTGACCCATCCCACCACCTGTCCTGGGTCCTCCCCTGCCACACCATCTTTGTATTCCTACTGACCCAGAGAATGAAGGGCACAGGTCAGTTTTGCCTCAAATGGAACACCGTAGGAACAAAACCCGTAAGAGAAATTTATTAAATTTTTTTACAATTCCACCCAACTTGGAATTTTTTTGCCTGCTTCCCACTACATTGCATGCCATATTAAAGTACAACTTGTACCGCAAAAAATAAGCCCTTATATGGATATGTGAACGGAAAAATAAAAAGGTATGGCTCAAGGAAGATAGAGAAGAAAAATGAAAATGAAAAAATGAAAAAAACTCTTAATGGCTAAAAGGGTTATCCAACCCCTATGATGCCCCCCAAAATGCAACAGTTCTTCACCCTTATGGCCCCAGAATACGCCACATGCACCCTCCCCTCACAGCAATGAGTTCCCCTCACTCGTGGCATCTGAGAGTGTTAAAAACCAGAAGTGTGTGATTCCTCTTCAGGCGCACTTTCCCCCAGCGGAGACCGGGAAAAGCACCATGTTCTATAAATAAGCCACAGCCTGTACTAGGCTTCCAGACTCATTGTTAGTATATCCCAGTTTAGGCCACTAGGTCGCAGCACTGAACTGTGATATAGTGATTTCTATACAGACTAATGGAGCAATTTACATCTGATGATTGTAGTCCACTTGGGGGACCTAACAAAAAGTAAAAAAAAATAATAATAAAAAAAAAGTTTTGAAAATATAAAAAAATGTAAAAATTTTAATCACCCCCATTCCCCAAAATAAAAAAATAGCATTATGGACATCACCATGCCGATTTGCATTTTTTTCATCACTTTATCTCCCAAGAAAATAGAATAATTGATCAAGTCATACACACCCCAAAATAGTATTGTCAAAAATTACAGATCATCCCATGAAAAATGAGCCCCCAGACATCTCCGTAGACATAACTATAAAAAAGTTATGACAAAATATTGGAATAAAAAGAAAAAAAAATAGTTTTATAAAGTGAGTCCTGTGTATTTAAGTTATATTTAGACTATTTTAAAAATGTTTCTGTGGGGATTTGGACTACAACCATCTACATTAAAGGCAAGAATCTTAAAAACCTCATAATAGTTTCTCTTGTATGACACAAGAGAAACTTTTATGAGTTTTTTTAGTAATGACTTAGCACTGAGCCATATAGCGAAGTGGTTAAGGTTCTTGTCTTTAACCACTTCAGCCCCGCTAGGTGAAACCCCCTTCATGACCAGAGCACTTTTTACACTTCGGCACTACACTCCTTTCACCGTTTATCGCTCGGTCATGCAACTTACCACCGAAATGAATTTTACCTCCTTTTCTTCTCACTAATGGAGCTTTCATTTGGTGGTATTTTATTGCTGCTGACATTTTTACTTTTTTTGTTATTAATCAAAATGTAACGATTTTTTTGCAAAAAAATGACATTTTTCACTTTCAGCTGTAAAATTTTGCAAAAAAAACGACATCCATATATAAATTTTTCGCCAAATTTATTATTCTACATGTCTTTGATTAAAAAAAAATGTTTGGGCAAAAAAAAAATGGTTTGGGTAAAAGTTATAGCGTTTACAAACTATGGTACAAAAATGTGAATTTCCGCTTTTTGAAGCAGCTCTGACTTTCTGAGCACCTGTCATGATTCCTGAGGTTCTACAATGCCCAAACAGTAGAAAACCCCCACAAATGACCCCATTTCGGAAAGTAGACACCCTAAGGTATTCGCTGATGGGCATAGTGAGTTCATAGAACTTTTTATTTTTTGTCACAAGTTAGCGGAAAATGATGATGATTTTTTATTTTTTATTTTTTCTTACAAAGTCTCATATTCCACTAACTTGCGACAAAAAATAAAAAATTCTAGGAACTCACCATGCCCCTCACAGAATACCTTGGGGTGTCTTCTTTCCAAAATGGGGTCACTTGTGGGGTAGTTATACTGCCCTGGCAATTTAGGGGCCCAAATGTGTGAGAAGAACTTTGCAATCAAAATGTGTAAAAAATGACCGGTGAAATCCAAAAGGTGCACTTTGGAATATGTGCCCCTTTGCCCACCTTGGCATCAAAAAAGTGTCACACATCTGGTATCGCCGTACTCAGGAGAAGTTGGGGAATGTGTTTTGGGGTGTCATTTTACATATACCCATGCTGGGTGAGAGAAATATCTTGGCAAAAGACAACTTTTCCCATTTTTTTATACAAAGTTGGCATTTGACCAAGATATTTTTCTCACCCAGCATGGGTATATGTAAAATGACACCCCAAAACACATTGCCCAACTTCTCCTGAGTACGGCGATACCAGATGTGTCACACTTTTTTGCTGCCAAGGTGGGCAAAGGGGCACATATTCCAAACTGCACCTTTCGGATTTCACCGGTCATTTTTTACACATTTTGATTGCAAAGTTCTTCTCACACATTTGGGCCCCTAAATTGCCAGGGCAGTATAACTACGCCACAAGTGACCCCATTTTGGAAAGAAGACACCCTAAGGTATTCCGTGAGGGGCATGGCGAGTTCCTAGAATTTTTTATTTTTTGACGCAAGTTAGTGGAATATGAGACTTTGTAAGGAAAAAAGAAAAAAAAAAGAAAAATCATCATTTTCCGCTAACTTGTGACAAAAAATAAAAAATTCTAGGAACTCGCCGTGCCCCTCACGGAATACCTTGGGGTGTCTTCTTTCCAAAATGGGGTCACTTGTGGCGTAGTTATACCTAGATGCGCAAAGGTGCCCAAATTCCTTTTAGGAGGGCATTTTTAGACATTTGGATCCCAGACTTCTTCTCACACTTTCGGGCCCCTAAAAAGCCAGGGCAGTATAAATACCCCACATGTGACCCCACTTTGGAAAGAAGACACCCCAAGGTATTCAATGAGGGGCCTGGCGAGTTCCTAGAAATTATTATTTTTTTGCATAAGTTAGCGGATATTGATTTTTTTGGTTTTTTTCTCACAAAGTCTCACTTTCCGCTAACTTAGGACAAAAATTTCAATCTTTCATGGACTCAATATGCCCCTCACGGAATACCTTGGGGTGTCTTCTTTCCGAAATGGGGTCACATGTGGGGTATTTATACTGCCCTGGCTTTTTAGGGGCCCTAAAGCGTGAGAAGAAGTCTGGAATATAAATGTCTAAAAATGTTTACGCATTTGGATTCCGTGAGGGGTATCCAAATGTCCATGTGAGATTTTATTTTTTGACACAAGTTAGTAGAATATGAGACTTTGTAAGAAAAAACAAAAACAAACAAAAAATTTCCGCTAACTTGTGCCAAAAAAAATGTCTGAATGGAGCCTTACCGGGGGGGGGGTGATCAATGACAGGGGGGTGATCAATGACAGGGGGGTGATCACCCATATAGACTCCCTGATCACCCCCCTGTCATTGATCACCCCCCCTGTAAGGCTCCATTCAGACATCCGCATGATTTTTTACGGATCCATGGATACATGGATCGGATCCACAAAACGCATGTGGACGTCTGAATGGAGCCTTACAGGGGGGTTATCAATGACAGGGGGTGATCAGGGTAATCAGGGTGATCACCCCCCTGTCACTGATCACCCCCCCTGTAAGGCTCCATTCAGACATCCGCATGATTTTTTACGGATCCATGGATACATGGATCGGATCCACAAAACGCATGCGGACGTCTGAATGGAGCCTTACAGGGGGGTTATCAATGACAGGGGGTGATCATGGTAATCAGGGTGATCACCCCCCTGTCACTGATCACCCCCCCTGTAAGGCTCCATTCAGACATCCGCATGATTTTTTACGGATCCATGGATACATGGATCGGATCCACAAAACGCATGCGGACGTCTGAATGGAGCCTTACAGGGGGGTTATCAATGACAGGGGGTGATCAGGGTAATCAGGGTGATCACCCCCCTGTCACTGATCACCCCCCCTGTAAGGCTCTATTCAGACATCCGCATGATTTTTTACGGATTCATGGATACATGGATCGGATCCACAAAACGCATGTGGACGTCTGAATGGAGCCTTACAGGGGGGTTATCAATGACAGGGGGTGATCAGGGTAATCAGGGTGATCACCCCCCTGTCACTGATCACCCCCCCTGTAAGGCTCCATTCAGACATCCGCATGATTTTTTACGGATCCATGGATACATGGATCGGATCCACAAAACGCATGTGGACGTCTGAATGGAGCCTTACAGGGGGGTTATCAATGACAGGGGGTGATCAGGGTAATCACCCCCCTGTCACTGATCACCCCCCCTGTAAGGCTCCATTCAGACATCCGCATGATTTTTTACGGATCCATGGATACATGGATCGGATCCACAAAACGCATGTGGACGTCTGAATGGAGCCTTACAGGGGGGTTATCAATGACAGGGGGTGATCAGGGTAATCAGGGTGATCACCCCCCTGTCACTGATCACCCCCCCTGTAAGGCTCCATTCAGACATCCGCATGATTTTTTACGGATCCATGGATACATGGATCGGATCCACAAAACGCATGCGAACGTCTGAATGGAGCCTTACAGGGGGGTTATCAATGACAGGGGGGTGATCAGGGAGTGTATATGGGTGATCACCCGCCTGTCATTGATCACCCCCTGTAAGGCTCCATTCAGACGTCCGCATGTGTTTTGCGGATCCGATCCATGTATCCATGGATCCGTAAAAATCATGCGGACGTCTGAATGGAGCCTTACAGGGGAGTGATCAATGACAGGGGGGTGATCAATGACAGGGGGTGATCAGGGAGTGTATATGGATGATCACCCGCCTGTCATTGATCACCCCCCTGTAAGGCTCCATTCAGACGTCCGTATGCTTTTTGCGGATCCGATCCATGTATCCGTGGATCCGTAAAAATCATACGGACGTCTGAACGGAGCCTGACAGGGGGGGTGATCAATGACAGGGCGGTGATCAATGACAGGGGGGTGATCAGGGAGTTTATATGGGGTGATCATGGGTGATCAGGGGTTTATAAGGGGTTAATAAGTGACGGGGGGGGGGTGTAGTGTAGTGTGGTGTTTGGTGCGACTGTACTGACCTACCTGAGTCCTCTGGTGGTCGATCCTAACAAAAGGGACCACCAGAGGACCAGGTAGGAGGTATATTAGACGCTGTTATGAAAACAGCGTCTAATATACCTGTTAGGGGTTAAAAAATTCGGATCTCCAGCCTGCCAGCGAGCGATCGCCGCTGGCAGGCTGGAGATCCACTCGCTTACCTTCCGTTCCTGTGAGCGCGCGCGCCTGTGTGCGCGCGTTCACAGGAAATCCCGGCCCTCGCGAGATGACGCGTATATGCGTGACTCTGCGCAGGGCTGCCACCTCCGGACCGCACATCTGCGTTAGGCGGTCCGGAGGTGGTTAATGTAGATGGTTGTGAGTTTGAATCCTCACAGAAACTTTATTTTTTTTTATATAGAGTCTAAATTAGACTTGTATACACAGGGTGGTCCTCCAAGAAAAGTGACCATGCTTGGGAATACCCCTTTCATGTTCATAACATTGACTCCATATATGGACACATCTATAAATGGAGTCAGAGCAGGGACTCCTAAGCTGGGAAATTCCCCACTCAGGGGCCCTGACTCAGCATAGGGGAAGCAAGCAGGGCCTGGAAGAGAAGAAAAGTGGGTGGGGCCTTCCTTGCGCTCCGGGCCCCATAACAGCTGCGTGGTCTGCCTATATTGGCAGTACGCCACTAGGCTCTGCTCTCTCTGCAGCTACTGTGCTCTCTGCACTTTGACTCACAGGACCAGACAGTGATTGTCATCATGTGTGGCCCTATCAACCAAAGTGCAGATGCTCATTTGCATATATTAAAACATAATTTTTCTCAGCAATGCACATAAACATATGAACATGGGACCAACACAGATGCCTTAAGCTTCCAAGTGCACATGCAACAGGTCAGCCAGTTTCATAGGTACAAATCTGCCAACAGATGCCCTTTAACCCTTAGGATACCGGAGGTTTTTTTCATTTTTGTGTTTTCATTTTTCTTCCCTATCTTCCTTGAGCCACAAAGCCTTATGAGGGCTTAATTTTTTGCGGGACAAGTTGTACTTTCTAATGCGTTCCCTTCGTGGCAAAACTGACCTGTGCCCTTCATTCTCTGGGTCAGTACGATTACAATGATACCATATATGTATAGTTTTTTTTAAATGTCTAAACAGTGTAAAAATAAATTTAAACTTTGAAAACGTTTATATCACCATATTCTGACCCCCATAACTTTTTTATAGTTATATCTACTGAGCTGTGCGGGGGCTAATTTTTTTACGCCAATCGCCGTTTTGGAAAAATATTTTTATATTTTAATAGTATGGGCGTTTTTTGATGTGGTGATGTCCATGGTGTTTATGTTTTTTGTTATGTATTTATTTTTTTATTCTACTGAAAGGGCGTGGATTTAAACTTATAAATAAAAATTTTAAAAATATAATTTTAACAGTTGTTTTTACTTTTTTATGGTTTTGTAGCTCGCGTTTGAGGCTACAAAGCGCTGTATTTATTATTATTATTATTTTATTCTGTACCAATATGTTTACTATATACAGTCATGTGAAAAAATTAGGACACCCTTTGAAAGCATGTGGTTTTTTGTAACATTTTTAATAAAAGGTTATTTCATCTCCGTTTCAACAATACAGAGAGATTAAAGTAATCCGACTAAACAAAGAAAACTGAAGAAAAGTCTTTTCAAGATCTTCTGTAAATGTCATTCTACAAAAATGCCTATTCTAACTGAGGAAAAAGATAGGACACCCTTGCCCCTAATAGCGAGTGTTACCTCCTTTGGCTGAAATAACTGCAGTGAGACGGTTCTTGTAGCCATCTACCAGTCTTCGACATCGGTCTGAGGAAATTTTACCCCACTCCTCAATGCAGAACTTTTTCAGCTGTGAGATGTTTGAGGGGTTTCTTGCACGTACAGCCCTTTTCAAGTCACCCCACAGCATCTCAATGGGATTCAAATCTGGACTTTGACTTGGCCATTCCAGGACTCTCCATTTCTTCTTTTTCAGCCAATCTTTGGTTGATTTACTAGTATGTTTTGGGTCATTGTCATGTTGCATGGTCCAGTTCCGCTTCAGCTTTAATTTTCTAACTGATGGTCTCACATGTTCTTCAAGCACCTTCTGATACACAGTAGAATTCATCGTGGATTCTATGATGGTGAGCTGACCAGGTCCTGCTGCAGCAAAGCAGCCCCAAACCATGACACTTCCACCTCCATGCTTCACAGTTGGTATGAGGTTCTTTTCTTGGAATGCTGTGTTTGGTTTACGCCAAACATGTCCTCTGCTGTTGTGTCCAAATAATTCAATTTTGGACTCATCTGTCCAAAGAACATTATTCCAGAAGTCCTGGTCTTTGTCAACTTTATCTCTGGCAAATGTCAGTTTGGCCTCGATGTTTCTCTTGGAAAGCAAAGGTTTCCTCCTTGCACACCTCCCATGCAAGTTAAACTTGTACAGTCTCTTTCTGATTGTAGAGGCATGTACTTCTACATCAACAGTAGCCAGAGCCTGCTGTAGTTCTCGAGATGACACTTTAGGGTTTTTGGAGACCTCTTTTAGCATCTTGCGGTCTGCTCTTGGGGTGAACTTGCTGGGGCGACCAGTCCTGGGCATGTTGGCAGTTGTTTTGAAAGCCCTCCACTTGTAGACTATCTTCCGGACAGTGGAATGGCTGATTTCAAAATCTTTTGAGATCTTTTTAAATCCCTTCCCAGACTCATAGGCTGCTACAATCTTTTTTCTGAAGTCCTCTGACAGCTCTTTTGCTCTCACCATGGTGCTCACTCTCACTTCAACAGTCAGGAGCACACCAAACTAAATGTCTGAGGTTTAAATAGGGCAAGCCTCATTCAACATGCAGAGTAACGATCTACTAATTATGTGCACCTGGTGTGATATACCTGTGTGAGATCTGAGCCAATTTAAGAGGGAATACATGTGAGGGTGTCCTATCTTTTTCCTCAGTTAGAATAGGCATTTTTGTAGAATGACATTTACAGAAGATCTTGAAAAGACTTTTCTTCAGTTTTCTTTGTTTAGTTGGATTACTTTAATCTCTCTGTATTGTTGAAACGGAGATGAAATAACCTTTTATTAAAAATGTTACAAAAAACCACATGCTTTCAAAGGGTGTCCTAATTTTTTCACATGACTGTATCCATATTAATGCAGAATTGCTAATTTCTTATGTTGGCCTGCCACCTGCTGGCCGAAATAAGAATTGCAGCTTCAATACCCTGGGTCTCTTCAGAGAGACTCGGCATATTAAAATCAATTACCAGCATCCTCATTGGCTGCAGAGGATGCCGGTAAAAACTCCAAAGCGAGAGCTTCCAGGTTTTTCACCCTTTAGATGCCGTTATCACACTTGATCACGGCATCTAAAGGTTTAAATGACCGCGATCGCAGAAATTAGACGCAGATCTCTGCTGTTTGGAACAGCGGAGACCCGCCGGCCATGATGCTTGCTGCATGTGTGAGCGGGCACCATGTTTAACCATCGCTCCAGTGCCATACATGTACAGCGCTGGTGGCAAAAGATTTAAAATACAAGCAATTAAACCATTAACAAGCCTCTACAGGGAGGTCCTAAATAACAGCTTTAGGCCTCCTGCACACAAACGTTGCGGACCGCATTTGCGGATCCGCAATACACGGGTGCCGTTCCGGAGATGCAAAATGGTGCGGCACGGAGGCATGGAACGGAACCTTACAGGTGCACTACAGAGTGCTTCCGTGGGGTTTCGTCCCGTACGTCCGTTCCGCAAAAAGATAGATCATGTCCTATCTTTTTGCGGAACGGCCGGATCGCAGACCCACAGACAGTGTTTGTGCATTGCGGCCCGCAATTTGCGGGCCGCAGCATGGCCACGGGGTGCACACATTAGTGTGCAGGAGGCCTTAGGCCTCATGCACTCACACATTCCCCGACGGTGCCCGTATTACGGCCCGCAAACAGCGTCCGGCATGATAGATGCAGACCAATTCAATTTAATTGGTACACAATCCGTAAGGTGCGGTGCGGAACGGAGGCAAGGAACACCACTGGTGTGTTTCCTTGGGGCTTATCTCCATGCCTCTGCACCACAAAAAACAGAACATGTTCTATTTTTTTGCAGTGCAGACGGATCACGGACCCATTCAAGTTGAATGGTTCTCTATCCATCTGTTGAATCCACATGAATGTCTCCCCCGTGCATTGGGGATCGCAAATTGCGGTCCCCAATACACGGAACGGCTGAGCAATGGCCGTGTGCATGAGGCCTTAACCATCCATTTTTACTCTTAAAAATCTTTTAACACTTTCGTATTGGATTCAAACAAAATGCATTCCAATGTACTTGTCTTGCCACTAGTGATAATCGAGCATGATCGGCCGAACACCTGTTCGGCTTGAGCATCTTGATGCTCCGCACATGGCGGTACCTGGCTGACAATGCAGCCAATAAACGTGCAGGTAAGTGCTGCCCTCACTGTAATGCTAGTAGCCGATGAGAGTGTAGGAAGTTGTAATAAAATATTTATTTTGTACAAAACGTTTCAGAGACCCAAAAGTCCTTCTAAGGACTATTGTGTGTGACAGCAGCAATATATGTTTGTAGTGCAACCTGCGCTAAATTGCTCAGTGTTATTTAGGGAGAGCTGTGCATAGCAAGGACAGACAGTGTAGGGAGTGTAATAGGAAGATTTTTATACAAAAAACTTTTCAGAAACCCAAAAGTCCTTTTAAGGACTATTATGTGTGACAGCAGCAATATATATTTTTAGCGCATCCTGCGGACAGTTAAATTATCAGTGCCACATCTCCTGTGTAAAGTGTGTGCATCCCTCAGATATCAGTGACATCCAGTGCACTTTTTCCGTAGACGGTGTCCTCTTCTGACAATGACGTTACCAGGGCCACATCTGCAGTGTAACGTGTGCGCTTAATTTTTTTTATCTGTGACATACAATGTACTTTGTCAGCTTTCAAACGATACTCCCCCGGAACCCAAAGACTTTGGTTTCCCAGAAGCAGCTTGGCGAGTCATGGGAATAATACTGCCGGATCGCCGGTCCTCATTGTTTATGGTCGGAACTACAACGGAATCTGATCGTCTTCGAACCTCTGACTTTCATTTTTGATTAATGAAAACATTCTTGGCAAATGCTTTCGCTTTGGTCCGTCTTGCTCCGGTCCAAGAATTTAACCTCTAGCGGCCCAATACGGATGCCCCCGGCCGTCCATCTTAATCATGGCCCCAGTTACGAAAACTAACAAAATAGAAGCGGAGTCCTATTCCATTATTCCTAGCTGAAGTATTCAGGCGACCCGGCCTGCTTTTTCAATGTTTTTTCAATGGTCAGCTAAGCAGCAGGCCCTCAACCATAATGTTTTAAAGGGTTAGCTCAGCAGCAGGCCCTCGAATATAATTTTTTAGAGGGTCAGATCACCAGCAGGCCCTCACCTAATTATACCTAATAGGTAATTTGCGTGCATGCTGCCTTGCTTGGATGTGGTAGCCATAGCCGTTTCTCAGGCTCCCTCTCCAGAATCGAACACTGATTCCTCCTTACCCTTGGTCACCGTGGTTGGCACCAAAAATAACATTGAAAGTTGATAGGGCAGACATCCGAATGGATCATCGCCATCATGGGGACGTGCGATCGGCCCCAGGTTATCTAGAGTCACCAAAATGGCAGCAGGCCTCGCCCATAATGTTTTAGATGGTCAGATCCGCAGGCGCGTGCTCCAAATGTTTTTGAGGGTAACCAGCAGGCCATCAATCATAATTTTTCAAAGCTGTGTATGATGTCCTCGTTTATGTTTAATAAAGGCTGTATTGGAATGCCAGTTCCTTGTCAATTTTTGTCAGCCCTTTCACTTAGTGCATAGGCTTTATGCAGTGGCGTAACTACCGGGGAAGCAGCTGCTTCGGGGCCCGGCGCCCCGGCAGCGTGTGTGACAGTTTATTTTCAAGTTAGTTAAATGTCGTGTTCAGGGCCCCTTCACAGCAGCCGCTAGTGTGATCTAATTTTACTGTCTGCTAAAGTCTCCTGGTCTGGGATGCGAACCCACAACCTCCAATCTAGCAGTGTATCAGTGGCAAAGCATTTACCCTCACAGCCATAAAGGCTGCATTACAACTCATTGAAAAAATATGAGACTTCTACTGTTATAGCTTGCTAATTGTACATCTATACACATGACAGGTGCCCAAACACACCTAGCACTGCTATATCTCTATATGACAGCTGTCCCTGCACACTCAGCTCTGCTATATCTCTATATATGACAGCTGCCCCAGCAAACCCAGCTCTACTACATCTATACACATGACAGCTACCGAAACACAGCCAGCTCTGCTACATCTATACACATGACAGCTGCCCCCAACACACCCAGCACTGCTATATCTCTATATGACAGCTGTCCCAGCACAATCAGCTCTGCTATATCTCTATATATGACCGCTGCCCCAGCAAACCCAGCTCTACTACATCTATACACATGACAGATGCCCAAACACACCCAGCTCTGCTACATCTATACACATGACAGCTGCACCAGCACACTCAGCTCTGCTATATCTCTATATATGACAGCTGCCCCAGCAAACCCAGCTCTACTACATCTATACACATGACAGATGCCCAAACACACCCAGCTCTGCTACATCTATACACATGACAGCTGCCGAAACACACCCAGCACTGCTATATCTCTATATGACAGCTGTCCCAGAACAATCAGCTCTGCTATATCTCTATATATGACAGCTGCCCCAGCAAACCCAGCTCTACTACATCTATACACATGACAGCTGCCGAAACACAGCCAGCTCTGCTACATCTATACACATGACAGCTGCCCCAACACACCCAGCACTGCTATATCTCTATATGACAGCTGTCCCAGCACAATCAGCTCTGCTATATCTCTATATATGACCGCTGCCCCAGCAAACCCAGCTCTACTACATCTATACACATGACAGATGCCCAAACACACCCAGCTCTGCTACATCTATACACATGACAGCTGCACCAGCACACTCAGCTCTGCTATATCTCTATATATGACAGCTGCCCCAGCAAACCCAGCTCTACTACATCTATACACATGACAGATGCCCAAACACACCCAGCTCTGCTACATCTATACACATGACAGCTGCACCAGCACACTCAGCTCTACTATATATCTATATATGACAACTGCCCCAACAAACCCAGCTCTACTACATCTATACACATGACAGCT
The DNA here is from genome assembly GCF_014858855.1 of Bufo gargarizans. Classification (NCBI taxonomy): domain Eukaryota; kingdom Metazoa; phylum Chordata; class Amphibia; order Anura; family Bufonidae; genus Bufo; species Bufo gargarizans. The sequence goes on from NC_058080.1 coordinate 94,360,775, forward strand.
GCCGAAACACAGCCAGCTCTGCTACATCTATACACATGACAGCTGCCCCAGCACACTCAGCTCTGCTATATCTCTATATATCTATCTACTGTATAGCAATACTTAGAGATATATAGATGTAGCAGAGCTGGGTGTGCTGGAGCAGCTATCATATATAGAGATATAGCAGAGCTGAGTGTGCTGGGGCAGCTGTCATATAGAGATATCGCAGTGCTGGGTGTGTTTGGGCAGCTGTCATGTGTATAGATGTAGCAGAGCTGGGTTTGCTGGGCAGCTGTCATATATAGAGATATAGCACTGAAGCAGAAGGTCGTGGGTTCGAATCCCAGCAGAATCTTTTCTGAAATACAAGCACTGACTCCATATATGGACATACAGGGCGGGACCCAATACAAGGCGGGACACAGGAAGAGGCTGCATCACATCGCTGACATGGAGGTAAGTAGAAGTGTTTATTATTATTTTTTTAATACCCGACTGTTACTGCCATGGGGGAGCGGGAGGCACCTGATACTGGCAGTGGCACCTGATACTGGCACATGGGGGGAGGGGGGTTGGCACCTGATACTGGCACCTGGGGGGGAAGAGGCACCTGATACTGGCACATGGGGGGGGAGAGGGGTTGGCACCTGATACTGGCATGGGGGGGAGGGAGAGTGGCATCTGATACTGGCATAGGGGGGAGGGAGAGTGGCACCTGATACTGGCACCTGGGGGGAGGGGGGGTTGGCACCTGATACTGGCACATGGGGGGGAAGAGGCACCTGATACTGGCACATGGGGGGGAGAGGGGTTGGCACCTGATACTGGCATATGGGGTGGGGTGGGGGGGAGGGAGAGAGGCACTTGATACTGGCACTTTTTTTGTGGGGGGGATGGCACTATGATACTGGGACATGGGGGGGGGGAGAGGCACCTGATACTGGCACCTGGAGGGGAGAGGGGGGGTTGGCACTTGATACTGGCACATGGGGGGGGAGAGAGGAACCTGATACTGGCACATGGGGAGGGGGAGGGAGAGAGGCACTTGATATTGGCACTTTTTTGTGGGGGGGGAGATGGCACTATGATACTGGGACATGGGGGGGAGGAGAGAGGCACTTGATACTGGCATGTGGGGGGGGGTTGGCACTATGATACTGGCACATGGGGGGGAGAGGCACTTAATACTGGCACTTTTTGGGGGGGAGATGGCACTATGATAATGGGACATGGGGGGGAAGAGAGAGGCACTTGATACTGGCACATGGGGGGTTTGGCACTATGATACTGGCACATGGGGGGTGGGAAGGAGAGAGGCACTTGATACTGGCACATGGGGGGAGATGGCACTGTGATACTGGGACATGTGGGGGGGGAGAGGCACTTGATACTGGCACATGATGGGGGGCATCTATGGGGACACTTACTGGCACATTATTGGTGGGCATTATGGGGGACACTAGGCCGGCAGCCTATCAGAGGCCGGACACTGAGGGGAATCTACTGGGGCACTATATATGGGGCATTTTATACTGGTACATTATGGGGGCACTAGCAGGAAGGGGGGAGAGGAGCACTATGGCGGAATTTACTAGGGGCACTATATAGGGGTATTTTATACTGGCACATTATGGGGGCACTATGGGGACATTAGCTCAACTGGGGGCATTACAAGGGGGTATTTTTGCACTGTCACATTATAAGGAGAATTATTACTACTGGGGGGCATTATGGTGGGCTTTATTACTCCCCCATGGTATGACCCCCTAGTAGCAGCACCGGCCTCTCGCTGCTCTGCTATCCCTCTGCTCCTTCTCCAAATCCTTATTATAAAATCTTTCTCATTAGGATAAAACACATGAGCTCCACCGAGCCTCCGGCCAAAGTGTGGAAGTGGCGTCCGAGATCCCCAAGGGCCAAGTCAAGTAACTGTAAGTGTTCATGTGAAATATGTTTATGTTATAGACATATAGCCTACACTGTGCCCCACAATATACAGTATACCGCTACACTGTCCCCCACAATATACAGTATACCTCTACACTGTGCCCCACAATATACAGTATACCGCTACACTGTGCCACACAATATACAGTATACCTCTACACTGTGCCCCACAATATACAGTATACCGCTACACTGTGCCCCACAATGTACAGTATACTCTACACTGTGCCCCACAATATACAGTATACCGCTACACTGTGCCCCACAATATACAGTATACCTCTACACTGTGCCACACAATATACAGTATACCTCTACACTGTGCCACACAATATACAGTATACCTCTACACTGTGCCCCACAATATACAGTATACCTCTACACTGTGCACCAGTATACCTCTACACTGTGCCACACATATACAGTATACCTCTACACTGTGCCACACAATATACAGTATACCTCTACACTGTGCCCCACAATATACAGTATACCTCTACACTGTGCAACACAATATACAGTATACCTCTACACTGTGCCACACAATGTACAGTATACCTCTACACTGTGCCCCACAATATACAGTATACCTCTACACTGTGCCCCACAATATACAGTATACCGCTACACTGTGCCCCACAATATACAGTATACCTCTACACTGTGCCCCACAATATACAGTATACCGCTACACTGTGCCACACAATATACAGTATACCTCTACACTCTGCCCCACAATATACAGTATACCTCTACACTGTGCCCCACAATATACAGTATACCTCTACACTGTGCCCCACAATATACAGTATACCGCTACACTGTGCCCCACAATATACAGTATACCTCTACACTGTGCCCCACAATATACAGTATACCGCTACACTGTGCCCCCACAATATACAGTATACCTCTACACTGTGCCCCACAATATACAGTATACCTCTACACTGTGCCCCACAATATACAGTATACCGCTACACTGTGCCCCACAATATACAGTATACCGCTACACTGTGCCAAAGGAGTGGGGTTTACACAGGAGGAGGGAGATGCGAACCGCGCTGGGGGGGGCCCTTACAAATATTTGCTGTGGGGCCCAGTCACTTCCAGTTATGCCCCTGGCTTTATGAGTGTAGTCCCACTACCTGAACAATTGTACCACAATGTGAATGAGGCCCTCCTTTATGTTATATACAGGTTGTATCGGAGTACCTCTTACTCGTAATTTTCGGCAGCACTTACTCTTTATATACAACTAAATATACAGGAAAGAATGTTTCCTAACAATGTTTCCTCTAAAATCGAATTTATCTTCGGTTTTGAGCGTATTATTGTCAGTCTGTAAAAGTAGCGTACTGCATCCTCCCCATGCTGTTTCTGAACCATTTCGGTGCTGTTTCCATCAAATTCTGACCTTTTCCTATGAACCAGGCACCCTCCCCTCTTCAGAGCAGGGGGTGCCTGGTTTAATGCTCGGGTTCTCCCATTGACTTCTATTATACTTGGGTGCTCAGTAGAGCACCCGAGCATCCCGATGTGTTCGGCCCGAGCACCCGAGCACTATAGTGCTTGATCAACACTACTTGCCATCTCTAGCTACAAACTGCAAAGATTCAACCTCATATATTTAGGACTAATCCTAGTGTTATTCATATCTACAACAGCCAGGGCTGCAGGATCCAATATGTTATCCCTATTGCATATTCCTATCAGCTATGAAAACACCTGTTCTGTGACTGTATTTCATGAAGCATTCTGTAGCAGCGACGTATAAAGCAACCGTGAAGTGGATTTTAAAGAAAGACTTGATACAAAATGCAGAGAGACATGTGGGTCATACAATCTTCACAATGATAACTTGGCTTTGTCCTTTTGCACGTCATTATATCTCATATCTCTACGGATTTCAAGGATGACACAGTTTTTATGACACTGAGAATATGCTGCATAAGAGATTGTGCACTGTTCGCTTCTTCTTTTTTTGGTAGACCTATTTGCAGTAAAAAGGATCATTTACCAGCAAATCTGTGATGATTTTAAAAGGGAATGTCTTGCTTCTTGCTGACCTTCCAGCCTATCTCTTATATTATAAAAATGACTTTCTGTCTTTCTATCCCGACGTATGTCTGTCTGTTCTTTATGCGCGATTAAACGACTGGAGCGATCTTCATCAAATTTGGCACACAGGTACATCAGGTCTCCAGTAAGGTTTTAGACCGGATTTTTAGACTCAGCTTTCTAGGACGTACCGTTCCTGAGATATTCCCAAAATATGAAATGCATTACCCAATACAAGCCTGCAAGTCTTTCCCTTCATATCCCAAATGTCATACACACGGTCACATGTCCCTTATCAGCCAATAGAAGCTCGCAGGCCCTTAGTCTCCACATACACACAGTTTTACTCCAGGTTTCCATAACAACCAAGCCATTTTTTCTTCACTACTGTAGGTCAGCTTTAGGCTAGGGCTACAGGACGACAATAAGTCGTGTGCTGTGGAGGTCAATGTTAATGGGGCGGACACTGTGGAGGTTTCTGTTAAAGGGGCAGGGCACTATGTAGGTCACTGTTAAAGAGGCGGCCACTGTTGATGTTACTGTTAAAAGGGCAGTGTGCTGTGGAGGTCACTGTTAAAGGGGTGGGCACTTTTGAGGTCTCTGTTAAAGGGGCGGGTGCTGTGGAGGTCACTGTTAAAGATGCGGGCACAGTGGAGGTCATTGTTAATGGGACGGGCAGTGTCAAGGGAGTGGGATGAGGAGGTCAATGTCAAGGGAGTGGGATGCTGTGAAAATCACTGTTAGGGGTGGACTGCTGTGAAGGTCCCATTTTAAAGAGGCAGGGCACTGTGGGGGGCAGTGTTAAGGGGTGAGGGACTGTGGAGTTCATTGTTAAGGGGGCGTGGTGCTGTAGAGGTCACTGTTATGGGGATACTGTCGATATCTTTTAATGAGACACAGAAACATTAAATGAAATAGTTGAAATATACCAGTCCTTCTGCTAGTATTTTATATAATATACAGCAAAATCGTCATCTATCTATAAGTGAAAGTTTGTTTGTTTGTTCTTCATAGGTCCTGATAGCTTTGAACCAAGCTTGGTACATATACTCTTCATGATCCAATTGAAATTACTTGGTGGGGGAGGTCAAGTCCATTCAACAGGGCTCTGCCTCTCACACTGACTGTGTGAATGAGGCATTGCAATGCGATTGTGGGGTGTCGATAGTTGCCATAGCACCTGGAAGCCTTACAAAGGCCTCTGAGCCTGCTATGTATGGAAGTCTATGAGGCCCAGACAACAGCATGTATTGTGCTGCATTAAAACAGGGATCAGACCCTGAAAAGTCAAAGTCCCATATTGGACCTAAAATAAAAAGTAAAAAAAATATGTACTTTGTCTCAAAAAAATAAAAACTGTTGGCCAGCGCTGTATACATCACCAAACTAGGCCTCAAATGCACACAGCACTCTTTCTCTTCTGAACCCTGCAGTGTGCCCAAACAGCAGTTTACGACCACATATATGGTTATTGTTGTACTCAGGAAAAATTAAGTAACAGAGTTTTGAGTGCTTTTTCTCCTATTGCCACTTGTGAAAATGAATGAGTAACTAAACCTTTAATATAAATGCTAATATGATGTCCCTAATGACCTAAAAAATAAAATAAAAATTCCAATACACTTTATTTACTAATTTTGTATTTCTCTTAGTGTTTTTCCTACCTAACCCTGCTCAGTGGGTGAAATTTATGAATAGGGCTGCAGCAGCGCTGTGAGTACGGGCAGTAGCGCATATTGCTGCTCCTGTCCGTACTCCCCGGAGGATTACTAACTCCTGGCATAGCACATGGGTACTCTGTACCCATGTACTATGGCAGGATTAGCTGAGGGGAGCAGGCTCCTGCTTCTACCTGCTCCCCTAAGCTAAGAGAACTGCATGTCAGCACTTATAATAATAATATTAATAATTATTATTTGTATAGCACCAACATATTCCACAGCGCTTTATAGTCCAGGGATTCATGTACATACAGTAACAGACAAGTCAATAATTAGAACCAGAGGAATGAGGACCTGCTCACAAGAGCTTACAATCTATGAGAGGAAAGGGTTGACACAAAAGGTAAAAGTGCTTGTTTTGTACAATAGTCCAGACAAATAGGAGTACAAATAAAGCTGCACGAGCCAGTCACCAGCCTACATCTCTAGTGCTTCTGGGTGCATGGGTGTGCTGGAGAGTTTGGTGGAGAATCAGGTTCAGAAAATTATGATAAATGGGCTATCTATGGAGAGGAGTTAGATAAGGGGATGTGATAGGCCACCCTAAAAAGATGTGTTTTTAGGGAGTGCTCAAAACTGTGGATTTGGGAGTAAGGCATGCCAGATAACTTGTGCAGGTCGGGAGAAGTCTTGGTTCGGATTATGGTGGATGTCAGTTGTAAATCATTTTCAGAGCGTAGAGTACGGGTAGGGTGGTAAACAGAGATGAGGGAAGAAATCTAGGGGGGTGCACCAATGTGGAGAGCTTTGTGGGTGAGAACAAGCAGTTTAAATTGGATTATATACTGTATGGGCAACTAGTGCAGTGACTGGCACAGAGTGGAGGCATCGGAGTAGAGGGCAGTAGAAAACCAGAAGAGGGTAGTGTCCTTTTGGCCAATAGATTTGAGCATGATGAGTAGAAGATGGTGTTCTATAATGTCAAAAGCTGTAGAGAGGTCAATGAGAATGAGCAGAGAGTAGTGACCATTGCATTTTGCTCTTAGGAGGTCATTTGTCACTTTGGTGAAAGCAGTTTCTGTACAATGTAGGCTGCGAAAAGCAGATTGTATTGGATCAAGGAGATAGTTAGTGGAGAGATAGCGGATGAGGCGAGAGTAGACCAGATGCTCCAGGAGTTTAGAGATGAAGGGAAGATTGGACACTGGTCTTTAGTAGAGATGGCCTTGTGGTTCGCCGGGCGTTCGTTTTGCGTCGAACATTGCTCGTTCGTGGTTCGCCAAACATGCGAACATATGGCGATGTCCACTGGCGTCATATTATTTAGCATTGTGCCGAACTTTGGCCTATGACACATCCATCAGGTGGGACAGGACAGACAATTGAGATGTTTCAGCACATGGACATACCCCATACCTTATAAATAAACCTGATCTGGGCACCATTTTACATTTAGTCTTTTGCCAGTGTAGGGAGAGGTTGCTGTGTGGAGCAGGGAAAGACTGTTAGAGACACCAAAACGCTAGCTAATAGGGCCACAAAAGTCCTTTTAAGGACTGGTATAGATGTGCTATAGATCCGTGTGACATACTGAGAGGTGTGATATACTTAAAATATACTTTCTAACATAGAAAGTATATTATAGTGCATTTGTATTGTGCAGCAGTTGTGTGCGTTTCTGCAGCTATACAGAGGAACAAACGCTATTGGAACAACTCATTGCAACTGGTGTGATATACCAGTTGCCCCCCAAAAAAACTGATTGAGGCAGGGGTGTGATATACCTATAATATACTTTCTATATAGTGCATTTGTATTCTGCAGCATTTGTGTGCGGTTCTGCTGAGTAGTGATGAGCGGCAGGGGCTATATTCGAATTCGCGATATTTCACAAATATTTTGTAGAATATTCGTCATATATTTGCAAATTTCAAGAATTTGATATTATTTTATTGAATGCAAAAAATCGGCAATGTAAGAATCGCGTAATGCAAATTCGTAACACAAAATACAGGCATGGGTCATTTTGGCTACATTTTTCAAGCTGGTATAAGTTTCCTGAGACTGTAGAAAATGGTTGGCACGGCAGAACATTACAATTGATTTATTCGCAATATATTTGCAATTGCACTAATCGCAGAAGAAGAAAGAAGATGAACCTTTGGATGGCGCTGTCAGCAGGAGTCAGAAGCAGGTAGGTATTGATAACAATACTTTTATTTTCAGTCAACGCGTTTCAGGGGCGGAGGACCCTGAAACGCGTTGACTGAAAATAAAAGTATTGTTATCAATACCTACCTGCTTCTGACTCCTGCTGACAGCGCCATCCAAAGGTTCATCTTCTTTCTTCTTCTGCAACTTACTTCTCCCCGACGAAAGCTTCCAAGGCACGGGGCTGGAACCTAGGCAGCAGCGCAGGCACCCCGCACGCTGATCGGGAAAATCAGCACAAGCTTCATATAGGTGTTGTGACTTTTCACAACACCTTCTGGTAAGAGTTTTTTATCCATCTCTTGCACCTATTATCACACAATACCACACATGAGGCGCTGCCTCCTATTTCTCTTTTATCTTCAATTGCACTAATCGGCAGTGATTAGAATATTTTTTCGCACTATGTGCAACTTCATATTTTAGCAGGTCTGACTACAGATTACTGATTGGTGCACTAAGTATTGTTGGGAACTTCCTTCTCATTGGCCCACAAGGAAGAAGCAGAGAGAAATCATGTGTTCAGATGGAAAAAAATGCTGAATATTCGATATAACGAATATACGGTATAGTACTATATTCTAAATTGTGAATTCTCGAAGTGGCAATATCTGCGATAAAAATTTGATATTTGAATATTCGTGCTCAACACTACTGCTGAGATACAGCAGCTATACAGAGGGACAAACACTATTGGAACAACTAATTGCAACTGATATGATATACCAGTTGCCCCCCAAAAAAACTGACTGAGGCAGGGGTGCGATATAACGTATTTTTCGCCCTATAAGACAGCCCATAAGATGCATCTAGGTTTTAGAGGAGGATAATAAGAAAAAAATATTATCCATTACACCTCAGGTCAGACCAGCAATCAGACCCCCAATGTTAATCAGACCTCTGCTCACAGCACTAAATCAGACCCCCAATGTTAATAAGACCTCAGATCAGCCCCCCAAAGCCTCAGATCAGCCCCCGATGTCAGCCATCAGCCCCCCATGTCAGCCATCAGCCCCCATGTCAGCCATCAGCCCCCATGTCAGCCATCATGCACCCCATGTCAGCCATCATGCCCCCATGTCAGCCATCATGCCCCCATGTCAGCCATCATGCCCCCATGTCAGCCATCAGACCCCTATGTCAGCCTTCAGACCACATGTCAGCCATCAGCCCCCCATCAGTCAGCCATCAAGCCCCCATGTCAGCCATCATGACCCCCATGTCAGCCATCAGACCACCATGTCAGCCATCAGCCCCCCATCAGTCAGCCATCAAGCCCCATGTCAGCCATCATGACCCCCCATGTCAGCCATCAGTGCAAATAAAATAAATAACTTACCTCTCCTGCTCCTGGACGCCGCTGCTCCTCACCACCAGCGCTTTCTCTCTTCTTCCTGTTTTTTGGCTGTAAGCTGTGAAGGCTGCGCACAGTGAGGTCACATGGTGCGCAGCCCTGCACAGCAGACAGCCGAGTGGAGGACCAGGAAGCAGTGAGTAAAGATCCTATAATATACTTTCTATATAGTGCATTTGTATTGTGCAGCATTTGTGTGCGGTTCTGCTGAGATACCGCAGGTATACAGAGGGACAAACAAATTTGGAATAACCAATTGCAACTGGTGTGATATACCTGTTGCCCCAAAATAAACTGATTAAGGGTTTTGATATACCTGCTTCCATCAAATACTCATGAAAGGGTTCTATATACAGTGGCGGAAATAATTATTTGACCCCTCACTGATTTTGTAAGTTTGTCCAATGACAAAGAAATGAAAAGTCTCAGAACAGTATCATTTCAATGGTAGGTTTATTGTAACAGTGGCAGATAGCACATCAAAAGGAAAATCGAAAAAATAACTTTAAATAAAAGATAGCAACTGATTTGCATTTCATTGAGTGAAATAAGTATTTGAACCCCTACCAACCATTAAGAGTTCTGGCTCCCACAGAGTGGTTAGACACTTCTACTCAATTAGTCACCCTCATTAAGGACACCTGTCTTAACTAGTCACCTGTATAAAAGACACCTGTCCACAGAATCAATCAATCAAGCAGACTCCAAACTCTCCAACATGGGAAAGACCAAAGAGCTGTCCAAGGATGTCAGAGACAAAATTGTAGACCTGCACAAGGCTGGAATGGGCTACAAAACCATTAGCAAGAAGCTGGGAGAGAAGGTGACAACTGTTGGTGCGATTGTTCGAAAATGGAAGGAGCACAAAATGACCATCAATCGACCTCGCTCTGGGGCTCCACGCAAGATCTCACCTCGTGGGGTGTCAATGGTTCTGAGAAAGGTGAAAAAGCATCCTAGAACTACACGGGAGGAGTTAGTTAATGACCTCAAATTAGCAGGGACCACAGTCACCAAGAAAACCATTGGAAACACATTACACCGCAATGGATTAAAATCCTGCAGGGCTCGCAAGGTCCCCCTGCTCAGGAAGGCACATGTGCAGGCCCGTCTGAAGTTTGCCAATGAACACCTGAATGATTCAGAGAGTGACTGGGAGAAGGTGCTGTGGTCTGATGAGACCAAAATAGAGCTCTTTGGCATTAACTCAACTCGCTGTGTTTGGAGGAAGAAAAATGCTGCCTATGACCCCCAAAACACCGTCCCCACCGTCAAGCATGGGGGTGGAAACATTTTGCTTTGGGGGTGTTTTTCTGCTAAGGGCACAGGACAACTTATTCGCATAAACGGGAAAATGGACGGAGCCATGTATCGTGAAATCCTGAGCGACAACCTCCTTCCCTCTGCCAGGAAACTGAAAATGGGTCGTGGATGGGTGTTCCAGCACGACAATGACCCAAAACATACAGCAAAGGCAACAAAGGAGTGGCTCAAGAAGAAGCACATTAAGGTCATGGAGTGGCCTAGTCAGTCTCCGGACCTTAATCCAATCGAAAACCTATGGAGGGAGCTCAAGCTCAGAGTTGCACAGAGACAGCCTCGAAACCTTAGGGATTTAGAGATGATCTGCAAAGAGGAGTGGACCAACATTCCTCCTAAAATGTGCGCAAACTTGGTCATCAATTACAAGAAACGTTGACCTCTGTGCTTGCAAACAAGGGTTTTTCCACCAAGTATTAAGTCTTTTTTTGTTAGAGGGTTCAAATACTTATTTCACTCAATGAAATGCAAATCAGTTGCTATCTTTTATTTAAAGTTATTTTTTCGATTTTCCTTTTGATGTGCTATCTGCCACTGTTACAATAAACCTACCATTGAAATGATACTGTTCTGAGACTTTTCATTTCTTTGTCATTGGACAAACTTACAAAATCAGTGAGGGGTCAAATAATTATTTCCGCCACTGTACCTGCTTCCACAAATACGGCTCTTCTATAGGGACTTTGTCACAGGGTCAGTTTGAAAATGACAGGCAGAGGAAGAGGCAGGCCATTCTGCAGGAGTGGTAGGGGATGGGCAGGTGCACCAGGCCGGAGCCTAAGTGGGAAGTTGGAGAAGATGTGTGCGATTACGTCAAAGGACTCACCAGAGTTGGTTGAGTGGTTCCTTTTTGGCACCCTCCTCATCCTCTGTATCAGCACCCTCCTCACTCTCTGCTGTAGGCACCCGCAAAGACACCACCACCACCACCATAGCCCCTCCACTCAAGTCATAGGAATTATTTTCCCATCCATTCCCAGACCTTACCGATGCGCAGCCATTTTTGGCATCGGATCAGGAAGAGGAAGTAGCAACAGCCGCCACCCAGCGCTGTTGCTGCCTACTGCGAGATCTCTAATGTGAGTGGTTGTGAAGGTGACAATGATAACGTGTTGATGGACATCCCATGGGTGCCCACAGAGCAGCAGATAGGGAGGACAAGGAGGAGAAGCAGGCAGAACTCGTAGTGCACAAGAGGCAAAAAGCAGACTGCAAATGTATCTGGAGAGAGCCATCCACCATGCACAATGACATCTGGCGCTCCCAGGATGCCGGCACATGGCTCAGCAGTGAGGGCTTTTTTTAACGTGTCAGCTGCTGACAATAGTGTTGCCATCTGCAGCCTGTGCTGTCAACGCATGAGTCGCAGTAAGCTCAACACTCATCTAGGGACAACTGCCTTAAGAAGGCACCTGGCCTCCCATTACTGAGCCCAATGGGAGCAACACCATCAGAACCCACAAAGCCACACTCCCAATGCTCCACGTCCTGCCTCTTCTCCTTCTCCTCTCTCCTCCTATTTGTCCTCTACTCCACCTTACACCGCACCGTCGTCGCTTTCATCTGGCAGAAGGCCGGCTTCCGTGGCCCAAATGTTTGAGTGTAAAAAGTTGATGACGCCAGATAACCCTCTTGCCGAACGGCTGACCGCCGGCTTGTCGGAACTGCTAGCCCGCCAACTACTGCAATATAAACTGGTGGACTTGGAGGCCTTTAGAAAATTTGTGGCCATTGGCACACCGCACTGGAAGGTTCCTGGAAGGAAATATTTCTCCCAGAAGGGCATCCCAGAGCTATAGGGCCATGTTCAGCAACAAGTGATACATCTGACCACAGACACGTGGTCTAGCAAACACAGGCAGGGAAGGTACATGACTTTTACTGCCCACTGGGTGAACCTTCTTATAGCATGCAACCGGTGTCAACCATGTGGATTTGGTGTTACCGCCACGGATTGTATGCAGGCCTGCCTCTTCTTCTCCTCCTCCTACTTCATTCTCCATCTCCTCCTCAGCTGACTCATCCTTTTCCACTGCTACCGCCTCTTCCGTTGCACCCCCCCAGCTCCCCAGAACCTATTTTACGTGCCAGGTGAGACGTTGCCATGCTGTGCTGCGGCTGTTGTGCCTGGAACCCAAGAGCCACACCGTTCCTGCACTGCTTTCAGCTCTGCGGTCACAGGCCAATCAGTGGCTAACTCCACTTAATTTGACAGTTGGTAAAGTGATGTGCGACAACGGTGCCAATATACTGAGCGCACTGAAACAGGGCAAAATGACACACATGCCGTGCATGGCACACATCCTGAACTTAGTCGTACAGTGATTTGTTGCCAAATAACCCGGGGTCCAGAACGTATTAGGGCAGGCCAGGAAAATCTCAGGCCATTTTAGAAGATCTTACAAGGCCATGGCTGGCCTTGCTGACGTTCAGTAGCGACACCATTTGCTCATCAGACATCTGATTTGTGACTGCCCGACGTGCTAGAACTCTACCATGTACAGACGTGGACAAAATTGTTGGTACCCTTTGGTCAATGAAAGAAAAAGTCACAATGGTCACAGAAATAACTTTAATCTGACAAAAGTAATAATAAATTAAAATTCTATAAATGTTAACCAATGAAAGTCAGACATTGTTTTTCAACCATGCTTCAACAGAATTATGTAAAAAAATAAACTCATGAAACAGGCATGGACAAAAATGATGGTACCCCTAGAAAACACAGAACATAATGTGACCAAAGGGACATGTTAATTCAAGGTGTGTCCACTAATTAGCATCACAGGTGTCTACAACCTTGTAATCAGCCATTGGGCCTATATATATGGCTCCAGGTAATCACTGTGTTGTTTGGTGATATGGTGTGTACCACACTCGACATGGACCAGAGGAAGCAAAGGAAAGAGCTGTCTCAAGAGATCAGAAAGAAAATTATAGACAAGCATGTTAAAGGTAAAGGCTATAAGACCATCTCCAAGCAACTAGATGTTCCTGTGAGTACAGTTGCACATATTATTCATAAGTTTAAGATCCATGGGACTGTAGCCAACCTCCCTGGACGTGGCCGCAGGAGGAAAATTGATGACAAATCTAAGAGACGGATAATCCGAATGGTAACAAAAGAGCCTAGAAAGACTTCTAAAGAGATTCAAGGTGAACTTCATGCTCAAGGAACATCAGTGTCAGATCGCACCATCCGTCGTTGTTTGAGCCAAAGTGGACTACATGGGAGACGACCAAGGAGGACACCATTGTTGAAAACGAATCATAAAAAAGCAAGACTGGAATATGCCAAACTACATGTTGACAAGCCACAAAGCTTCTGGGAGAATGTCCTGTGGACAGATGAGACAAAAATCGAAGTTTTTGCCAAGGCACATCAGCTGTATGTTCACAGACGAAAAAATGAAGCATATCAAGAAAAGAACACTGTCCCTACTGTGAAACATGGAGGAGGCTCTGTTATGTTCTGGGGCTGCTTTGCTGCGTCTGGCACAGGGTGTCTTGAATCTGTGCAGGGTACAATGAAATCTCAAGACTATCAAGGAATTCTAGAGAGAAATGTACTAGCCAGTGTCAGAAAGCTTGGTCTCAGTCGCAGGTCATGGGTCTTGCAACAGGACAATGACCCAAAACACACCGCTAAAAACACCCAAGAATGGCTAAGAGGAAAAAATTGGACTATTCTAAAGTGGCCTTCTATGAGCCCTGACCTCAATCCTATTGAGCATCTTTGGAAGGAGCTGAAACATGCAGTCTGGAAAAGGCACCCTTCAAACCGGACACAACTGGAGCAGTTTGCTCATGAGGAGTGGGCCAAAATACCTGCTGAGAGGTGCAGATGTCTCATTGACAGTTACAGGAAGCGTTTGATTGCAGTGATTGCCTCAAAAGGTTGCGCAACAAAATATTAAGTTAGGGGTACCATCATTTTTGTCCATGCCTGTTTCATGAGTTTATTTTTTTACATAATTCTGTTGAAGCATGGTTGAAAAACAATGTCTGACTTTCATTGGTTAACATTTATAGAATTTTAATTTATTATTACTTTTGTCAGATTAAAGTTATTTCTGTGACCATTGTGACTTTTTCTTTCATTGACCAAAGGGTACCAACAATTTTGTCCACGTCTGTATATGCTTGATAGACTGCTCCAGCAAAAACGTGTCGTTAATGACTACCTGTATGAACTCTGCAGCAGGACAGGTTCTGGGGAGCTTGTTTTATTTTCACTGCACCATTGGCTGCTCATGCGCGACGCATGCAGACTTCTGCGGCCATTTGATGAGATCACCAAACTGGTCAGTCGCAGCCAGGGAGCCATCAGAGACATCGTACCTTACGGCTTTTTTCTGGAGCGTGCATTGCATTGTGTCATTGATCAATCCATGGAGGAGCAGGAAGATGAGGAAGTCGCAATGCTGAATGAATTCCCAGAGGGAGCTACTCCATCTGAGACAAGTCAGCAGGAGTCTTAAGAGGAGTATAAGGAGGATGGTTCCTGGGTGGAGGAGAAGGAGCAAGTAGAGCAGGCTTTAAACTTTTCTGGGATCCCTGGTGTTGTCCGTGGATGGGGGGGGGGGAGAACGAGGATGACATTCTCCTGGGCGATAAGCAGGAGCCAGGTAGCTCCACCGCTTCCAATTTAGTGCAAATTGGGGCCTTCTTACTCCAGTGTTAGAAGAGGGACCCCCGTATAAAAAGCATAAAGGGCAAGGAACAGTACTGGGTGGCAACGTACTTAGACCCCCGGTACAAAATGGTGGACATGTTACCGGCATCACAGAGGGCTGTCAGAATGCAGCATTTCCAGACCTTGCTTCGAAAGATGCTGCATTCTGCTGTTGCAGGCGTTGGCAGAGGAATTTCCACCCACAGAGAAACAGTTGCGAGTACCAATCCTACAGTGCATGCAAATATATGGTGGTTTGAAGATGTGTTGGTCACTTCGGATATGAGATCATTCTTGCAGCCAACCCATCGACAGCCGCCCTCTGGATCCAGCCTTAGGTTGGTGGCAACGAGATATAAAAACCCATAGTTCGGGGGGCGTGACCGACTTCCGGTATGAGCGCACGCTTCTGAGCGCCGCTCCGAGACCCGACTATAATCCTCATCAATCCTGTCTGCTAATCAGCCGTAAACATTGAGTGGCAAGTCCAGAAACGAAAGGGGAGCACCCGGAGGAACAAAATGAGCCCAAGCAAGGGGCAGGCGGCGGCGGAGCGGCTTAAGGAGTATGCAAGAGCCGAGTCACAGCATGGCGCCGCAACTCCTTCCAACGTGCGCACACACGCGACCCGCGGGAATCCGTCCCTGCAGCAAGATCCCCTGAGTGAGGAAGAGCCAGAACTCTCACCTAAAGCAGCCCATGAACAGCTGCTCACGGCGATCTCCATGTGCCAGACCTCCCTCACAAGTAAGATTGAGGAGGTGAAAGTGGATGTCGGGCTCCTCAGGCATGATGTGCAGCAGCTGAGGGAGAGGGCAAGAGAAACGGAGCACAGGGTGTCCGAGCTGGAAGATATCACTAGACCCATGCAAGTCAAACTTTCAGATTTAGAACAGAAAGTTCAACTATGGCAGCAAAAGTGCGACGATTTAGAGAATAGATCGAGACGCAACAATATCCGAATACTAGGCCTTCCGGAAAAGGCTGAAGGTAGTGATCCGGCGTCCTTCATAGAAAATTGGTTCAAATCTACGTTCCCAGGGGCTGCGTTTTCAGCAATGTATGCTGTAGAGAGGGCCCATAGAGTCCCAGCCAGGCCTCCCCCACCGGGGGCCCCCCCCAGACCCCTGCTAGCCAGACTCCTGAATTGGAAGGACAGAGATATGCTGCTTAATCTAGCCAGAACAGCGCAGACCTGTCTCACAACAATGCCAGGATTTCTCTATTTCCTGATTTTTCGGCGGAGCTACAGAAAAAAAGATCTACCTTTGTGGCGGTCAAGAGGAAGCTGCGTGAGATGAATGTCCAGTACTCCATGTCGTATCCTGCACGGCTCCGGATTGTGGATGGCGGGAAATCCTTGTTCTTCACGGATCCGAGAGAAGCTGATGAGTGGGCTGCTGGCAGACCGAGACTTAGGCCTGAGTAGCCTCGAGATCTTCGCGCCGTTTACCTATCGTGAGTGGATCTGGGATGGACGCTGCCCTGTGTTGTTGCTTAAAGCTGGACTCCGCTTGTGGTGGCATGCCATGGGTATCGTATAACTGCCACGTTTCTTTTCAGAGATATGCTGAGTGACTACTCAATTGAAATGTTTAGTTTCTGCACTAGTATTAGTGATTATCGGGCTGTTTAGCAGAGCATGATCAAGGGTCCCACCCGGAGATTACCTGCACTGGGTTAACATCCATTTACACCGTGCGGGTGTCCGTATACACGGTCATCAAAAAGCAGGCCCTGTCCTGCTAATTGCCAGTGGTTTATATGTTCAGATATTTTTATTTTTCCTGTTCCTTTTTTTTTCTTTCTATGTTTGCTGTTGTGGTACATACAATTTCTATGGTACAGTGTGTAGCAGGCATGCAGGAGGAGAGGCAGAGTGGAACGCTCCGTCAATATTCTCACAGCGACATCATTATGCATTTTATGGATTTTAGGATAAAATGGCAGCTCTAAAAGTAATGTCCTGGAACGTTAGGGGTCTGGGAGGTCCCAGGAAGAGAATAGCAGTGTTTTCACATGTGCGCCGGTTTGCTCCACATATCCTGGGCCTGCAAGAGACCCATCTGACGATAGAAACGGGTAACAGAATAAAGAAGCCGTGGGTGCAGTGGAGCGCCAATGCATATGGGAACTCATACTCTAGAGGGGTAGCGGTCCTAGTGCATAGTAGCCTTAGGTGGGAATTGCAGAGGTCTGTTGTAGATCCGGACGGACGGTTCATATTTCTGTATGCTTATATCAACTGCACCCCATACGTCATCATTAACGTGTATAATCCTCCACCAGCCAGCACTTCTGTCCTACAGGCAGTAGTGAGCTTTGTTGTACAGTACCCGAATGTTAGACTGTTATGTATGGGAGATTTTATATGCTAATGAACTCAGACCTAGACAAGTTCCGGGACCCAGCAAGAGTGGAGATATCCACTAGGTCCACATCAGCACTTCATAGAGTAGCTACTGAGATGGGATGGCTCGACTTGTGGCGGGAGAGACACCCCCTGGTGGTGCAGTACTCGTGCTTCACCCCTTCTAGGGGTGCATTGTCTAGGATAGATTACATCATGGGTAATGCACTGTCTCTTACTGATCTGGAAAGTATTGAGTACTGCCCGCAGGGACCTTCTGATCACGCTCCTCTGGTAGCTAGACTCTCCCTCGCGGATGGGCGGGAGACTGGGAATAAGATGCGTATACACCCCTTCTGGCTAACTCTGATGGGCTCTAATGACCGGATCCCGGATCAACTCCATATGTTTTTTGAGGTGCAGGGGGACACCACTGATGAGTTACTGATATGGGAAACGTTGAAAGCTTACCTGAGGGGGTGTATTAAGTCATCAATAGCATTTATTAAGAAAGAATCTCACCGCACGGAAATAGGGCTTCAGGAAGCTTGTAAGGCGGCTGAAGCTGCTTTCACTGACAACCCCTCCGAGGTAAACAGGTTAGATTGGCTCCTTAAAGGGCGGCAATATATGCAACATCTGCAGGTGAAGAGCGACCGAAAACTCTTTTTTCTAAAACAACAGTCATTTGAGCAGGGGGGACAGGCAGGTAAGCTACTCGCCCATATTGCTAGAAACAATGCCTCGGCCCCGCCAGTTCTCCGTATCAAGGGGACAGATGGCGAGATAAAGGAAAAGTCATCAGATATTATTGTTAGATTCCAGGAATTCTATCAAGACATATAGCTCAGCTGTGCAGTATTCACCCCAGGAGCTCGCAGATTACCTACAGGAGGTGACCCACCCCCAACTGTGTACTGAAGATAGGGACATGCTAGAGGGGGACTTCACACTAGATGAGATTCAGGAAGCTATGAGAGGTCTGACGACTGGCAAGGCTCCCGGCCCGGATGGAATTCCGATTGAGGTGTACAACAGATATAGCGCTATTTTGGCTCCCAGAATGGAAATCATGCTACAAGCGGCTAAAACCCAGCAGAAACTCCCGGACTCCTTTTATGATGCCACCATAGTGGTAATTCTGAAACCAGATAAGGACCCACTGGAATGTGGCTCATATAGGCCTATATCCTTACTGAATCTGGACTATAAAGTTCTTACGAAAATAATCGCCAATAGACTAAATAGGGTAGTCGCCTCTGTTGTACACCTGGACCAATCTGGTTTCATACCTGGGAGATCCACATCCAATAATATTAGAAGGGCGCAAGTTATCACGCAATTGGGCAGAGCTCTAGATAAACCATGGGTCTTGGCCTCTCTGGATACGGCCAAGGCCTTTGACTCGGTGGAGTGGCCGTATTTACTGGAAGTGTTAGGCTGCTTCGGTTTTGGCCCGGTATTCATCAAATGGGTGCAGATGTTATATAAACAGCCTAGAGCTAATGTACTAGTGAATGGAGCACTCTCAGATTACTTTGAGCTAGCTAGAGGGACAAGGCAAGGGTGTCCTCTATCGCCCCTCCTGTTTGCAGTCGCAATAGAACATCTAGCAATTAGACTGAGACAGGACGAGATCTATAGAGGTATCTCCTTAGAGGATAGAGAGGATAGGGTTGGTCTCTATGCTGACGACCTGATCCTTTTTATGGACAGGGCGGAACAGTCACTACCCAGAGCGATTGAGTTGATCGAAAATTTTGGTCGTTTCTCTGGATTGCATATTAATTGGTCCAAGTCAGCTCTAATGCCCCTCAAGCCTGAGGGCTGGCACACAATATATTACAATCTCCCGGTGGTTGATAGGTTTAAATACCTAGGTATTATAATAACTAGGGACCCTCCTCTGGCGTACACCTTGAACACTGAGCCCTTAATCTCCATATTTAATGAGAAGTTTGCGGCATGGCAAACCA